>NW_024070189.1:38987320-39117248 GCF_014754425.2 Oryx dammah
TTGATGAAAGTGAAAGAGGAGAGTGAAAAAGTTGGCTTAAAGCTCAAAATTCAGATAACGAAGATCATGGCATCTGGTCCCATCACTTCATGACAAATAGATGGGAGACAGTGGAAACAGTGTCAGACTTTATTTTTTGGGGTTCCAAAATCACTGCAGATGGTGACTGCAGCCATGAAATTAAAAGACGCTTACTCCTTGGAAGGAAAGTTATGACCAACCTAGATAGCGTATTGAAAAGCAGAGACATTACTTTGCCAACAAAGGTCCATCTAGTCAAGGCTATGGTTTTTCCAGTGGTCATGTATGGATGTGAGAGTTGGACTGTGAAGAAAGCTGAGCACCAAAGAATTGATGCTTTTGAACCATGGTGTTGGAGAAGACTCTTGAGAGTCCCTTGGACTGCAAGGAGATCCAACCAATGTATTCTGAAGGAGATCAGTCCTGGGTGTTCTTTGGAAGGAATGATGCTAAAGCTGAAACTCCAATACTTTGGCCACCTTAGGCGAAGAGTTGACTCACTGGAAAAGACTCTGATGCTGGGAGGGATTGTGGGCAGGAGGAGAAGGGGACGACAGACAGTGAGATGGCTGGATAGCATCACCGACTCGATGGACATGAGTTTGAGTGAACTCCGGGAGTTGGTGATGGACAGGGAGGCCTGGCGTGCTGTGATTCAAGGGATCACAGTCAAACATGACTGAGCGACTGAACTGAACTGAACTGAAGTCCTGCTTTATGCCTTAGGTGATTGCCCTCTTTGCCTGAATTAAGAGCTTTAAGGGGTGTACACATGGAGCTAGACAGGATAAAAGAGATATTTGCTTAATTAGCCAGAGTAGTCAGTTCAACTCAGCAACTGCAGGTGACAGAGGACAGAGCCAGACCACCTTCATGGATGACATTAAACTAATATATACTCTGTATTAGCACATAATCCTCAGTACTAAGATGAAGTCTCTTGTAGTCTCTAGTAGGACCAAATTTTCTTTGATGTTTAAGAGTCAGATAAGATGCATTCATTCATGTGAGCTTGTCTCAGAAAACTCACTCACTCACTGACAAATCTGAAACAGAAATTACCATGTGCTGCGCTATCCCAGGGAGATACCTTTTAGAGGGAATCAAAGGAGTTTTTAAAAACTGGTCTTTCCAGGATGTGCAAAACTTTTCCTGGGAAACAAAGCATATATGTAGGGAAGGAGAGGTGAGAATACTGAGATAGAGAAGATGCTAATATTTTTTGTAATGTTTGCAAAGGAAGTAAATGAGTATGACAAACAAAGTATAGTTTGTAATTGAGGAATAATGAGTCATCAACTGTGGCTATGATGTAGAGTTCATGAACAGATGTATCAAGAGGTAAAGCTGAAAGAAATAGAATGATTTTCTATTTTGAAGGGCCTTAAATATCATATTCAGCAGATTGGATTTTTCTTATGAACAATAGGAGCCAATCATATTATTAAGTAGGAGAGGGGATGGATTGGGAATTAGTAGATGGGCTTGGGTGCAGTACAGAGTATGGCCAGGAAGACCAGGGAAATGGGCAGGGAAAATCCATTATATCTGTCTAGATAAGCAATGATGAGGATCTGTACCAGGACAGAGATCATGGTGTAGGGACAAGGAGAGAAGAGAATTAAAAAAAGACATTACGTTTATGATATGCCTAAAGGGCAGGATGGGAATCAAGGAAATTATTAAGATTTCTGGACTTGATGGTTTTAATTGAGCTAGAAAACACAGGCAGAGGCCTGTTTTCAGGAAGGAGCTAGTGAGATTTGAGGTATGTAAGGTGACGATTTTAATGGGACACCCAATTGGAGATGTTCAGTTAATTGTTAGGTGTGCCAATTTAGAGCTTGCAAGGCGTGATGAAATTGGCAGTAGATATTTGGAATTCAGCATAAATGAGACAAAACCACAAGAGTGGATAAATTTACATACAATGAGAAAAGTGCTGAAACACAGTCCTGAAAACACCAACATTTGTGGTGATTAAAGGGGAAGAACTCTCAAGGAGAGTAGTTATAGAGTAATTACAGAGACAGGAAGAGAAATCAGGTCCTAAGACTACAGAAAATTCCAAGGAAGAGGGAACTACCATTGAAATAAGATTGGAAGAGGGAAAATTTGCTAGAGTTGTCAGGTTTAATAATAAAAATATAGGCTGTCCAGTTAAATTTGCATTTCAGATAAATTATACATGTATAATTGAAGTGAAGTGAAGTCGCTCAGTTGTGTCCAACTCTTTGCGACCCCATGGACTGTAGCCCAGTACTCTCTTCTGTCCATGGGATTTTCCAGGCAAGAGTACTGGGCAGAGTACCAAGGGCAGAAAGACTTGTTTAAATGAACCTAAGAAATCCATAGGAACCAAAGTGTATGGTAGACCATCTCATCATCCATTAGCAACGCTGTTTAAAGTTTAGATAAAGGGTGATATTTTACAGAGAAAGGTCAAGATAGTCTCACTTCTCCTAGAGGAGGTTAACCACCTTGAATAATAAGCTTTGTTGGTGAGATGTGAAATCTGAACAGCAAATGAGAAAATAGTTGAAGAGGAGGCATTGGAAATGCCCGGACGCTTCCCAGGTACTACCTGCTGCCTTAAAAACATGCAAAAGCCTTGAAACAGTGTCTGTCTGACAGAACCGCTGAAAACTACCCACTATACATTGCTGACTGCTTCACAGATTGGAAGCAGATAGAGACATGTCTGAACAATGTTTAAGTGACCAATTATATATATCAATTAGCATTATGGGTGGCTATAAGGTACAGAGACCAGACCACAATGGCTTATATAAAACAGTTATTTTCCCAGGTAGCCATCCTTTGGAAGTAGATAGGCAACTATTTTTACTATGGTATCAATGTCATGGGGTTTCTTTTTATGCATCAGTCTAGAAGAAGGTTGGAGTGGAACATTTTACTAGCTTGCAGATTGAAATTTAAGCTTAAACCCAAGGATTTCACAGGTGCATTCCAATTTTAATGTGTAGCTTAAGGTGGTTGACCAGATGGGCAGTTTAAATATCTAGCTTTAAAACCAAATGGAGTTAATTGGTCAAATATCTAAGTATCTACCACAGGTCCTGTTCTGGTTTGGGTTTGTAAATAATAGGGCAAAACACAAGGTTCAGTCCAAGTTTAAAGGAAAACAGAGAACATACAGAGGAAAGAGATTATTACATTTAGGGAAAAGCTGGTAAAAAAAAAAATCCTGACAATTTTTCTTATCTTTGTCCAAATCTTATTTTTAGTGGAAAAGCTACCACACTCACCTGTCTCTCCAGTTTATCTAGTCTTGACATAGCAGTTAAAATGTTCTTTAATAAACATTAATCAGGTATCACTTCTATGCTTAAATCCTTCCAATACTTCAATTACATTAAGAGCAAAATCAGACTCCCCACCCTGACATAGTTGGTGGGCCAGCCCTTCCTCTCCAGTCCTATCCTGCACTACTAAACTCTTATCCGCTTTGTTCTAGCTACATTGCTCACTAGCCTAGTTTCTACCTCAGGGCTTTGGATTTGTGATATCCTTCACCAAGGCTGCTCTTTCTGCAGAGGAGAGGGTTGTATCTTTTCAACACAAATGTCACCTCCCAAGAGATCTTTCTCCCCATCACCTTATATGAAGCAGCCTTCCAATCCTCTTATTCATTCTATTCCATTATCCTATTTTTGAAATTATTACTGTTACTATCGACTGTATCTTTTTTACTTATTTGTTGCTTCACTATCCTTAATAGAGCTTATAGCTCTCTGAGGGTAGAGCCTGGCACATGTATTACTAGGTAAGTATGTGTAAAATAATTTCATAATCAACTGTTTCCGGCTCTAATCATTCAGAAAAGAGGGATATACCATGAGCCTTCAATCATAGAACTCTTCATGGAGGAGAAGCCAATGGGTTGGGTTAGACTTGGAAGAAAGAAGCTTTGGATTAGAGGTACCTAGGTGAAGCCATGGGTGAGGCTTGTGGGAAAGACCTTTGTCTGTGGCGATGTCATTTCTGAACTGACAGCAAACAATGCCCATATTTCTGCCCCTGGCAGATCAGAGAGCACAACCTTTCTTAAGGAAATATGATCAAGGGCATGGAAGGAAAATACTCTGATGACTTCATCAAAAGAAAACATGTGACTCTTGCATAGACCAAAATAAATTCCCAGACCAGGGGGTGAGGGTGAGAGACAGTTCTTGTGCTGAAGAGAAAATGCAGGACCTTCCAAGGCATTCTGTGAAAAATGCTCTTTGGATATAACTGCAACTTAAAAATAACTTCTGTTGGGTGTGGAGGGAACAACTCAAATATTGGGGCCAGAAACCCAGAATGAGGGCCAAATTTGGGCTAAGAAAATGCTAGATTTTTGAGATCTTTGGAAGGCAATTCCCCTCCCCTTGTCTATTTACAAGAAACAAAGTTTCTTACAGCAAATATGAGGAAATTGACAGTTCGTGATATTTTAAAGTGTTAAAACTTCCACTGTGATGAGGGAAGAAAACATCTGAGAAAGAAAGGTCTGATCCAAGACAAACAAATATGACACCACTGGAGAACGAGATGGTATCTAGAATAAGGCCAAGTGAAGTGGTCCTGACTTGAGGAGCAAGTGGTATAAGGCAGCTAAATACAGTAGAAATTGAGAACTTTCACGAGAAGCAGGCTCACCAGCTCTGCCATTCTTCCTGTGTGATCTTACGTATCTACTCCTTTTGCCTCAGTTTTTTCATCTGTGTAATGGAAAAATGTCTATCTGCCAAGGATATTGTGGAGAGTAAACGAACTACTTCACAAAACTACCCCACAGAGTACCTGAATGTTAGAAAGCTTTAAAAATCTCGGAATTCTATTTCTGTCCCTACTTTTGAGAGAGTTAGGGAAATTGGAGAACTTCAGAATTATGATCGATAAGATTTAAAACAAGATTTTTGCTTTCCTAGGTAGGGAGTATAACACTTATCTTTTGCTACAATAGTGATGCAGAACAAACCAATAGTAAATTCAGTGGCTTAAAATGGTGAGCATTTATTTAGCTCACAGATCTGCAAGTTGGAAGTTTAGTCTAGACTCAGTTGGCTAGTTCTTCTGCTTTAGGCCTGTAAGTTTCGGAGGTTGACTGTTGATTGGTCTAGAGTGGCCTGACCCAGGGTGATTGACTGCTTGGCTTGGCTCTCCTCCAGGAGGCTAGCCCAAGCAAACTCTCACAGTGAGGGAAGAGGAGCAAAAGTGAGCAAGCCCAGGAGTGCTAGTGTTTTTCAAGGCTCTCTTTGTGTCATATTTGTTAACGTACTATTGACAAAAGCAAGTCACAAGGTCAAAGTGAGTCACAGCTGGAGGGCACTACAAGGTTACATAGTATAGGAAGGATAAAAAATGAGTCCATTGATGCAAATAGTCTACTTCAGGGAGACTAGACAGAGGCATGCATAGATAATTAAATTGTATATGAACATATAATAAAATACATATACAATTAACATAAGATGAAAGATAATGGCTTATAATCCCATAGCATTTCACTGATTCTAAAGAACTTTTCCCCAAATCTTTGGTCTTAATCCACCCCTGTGATTAGGGGACAGGCATCACCATTCCCATCTTACATACAGTAAACAAAGAAACCTACACCCAAACTTCTGATGACAAACCTCCCCTTTATCCAATGGCCTCTTAAACAAAGACTTAAACAAGTGGAACATACACAAAAGAGACAGGGATTTCCATGAGCTAGGTAGCCAAGAAGCCTTTGTTGAGACCAAATCTACTTCGGACATGGATATATGCACGATGATGAGTTTTCAACATTTCAAATGCAGGAAACCACTATTTTTGGACAAATTTTTATGTAGAAACCGCCAATTATATAAATTAATAAAAGAGCTATTTTATTAGCATACATTTACTTTTAGATTCAAATGTACAAGATTTACTTATTAACAAATCAATATGTAAGATGATAAGGTCATTTGGGGGGAACTCAAGGGCTTGGTGTCAAAGGGACACAGTGCAGCCTTGGGGGAGTTTGCTTAGCCTGCCCAGTAGGATGGACTTCTCCTGTTTTGCTGCCCAGTCCCTATTCCTCATTTCCCATCTCTCACTTCTGGTCAAGTGGCTCTGGAGAGGCTGGTCCCACTCCCAGCTATGAAAGTGGGTCTTGGAGGCAGGGACAGGGAGTGCTGGAAATGGAAGCTTTTCCTGGAAACTGGAATAGCATCAGCCTGGAGTTTCTGGGGACTACTATACACAGACAACCTGTCCAGGAAGCCAACGCAGGGGAAAGCTCTGCCAAGAGAAGGAGGATGTGATGCCACCATCAAAGTGTCTGGATCTTATTGGAACTTAATCCAGCTTGACCCTTGGGATTTGCTATTATGTAAGCCAGTGATGCCTCTTTTGCCTTTCAGACCAATTTGACTTGGAGCTCTGTCGCTTGCAACTAAAACATTTCTGACTATTGTCCAGTATTAAGGAAATCTGATTCAAACAGATAAGTAGCCACAAGTAGTCTTACAATGTCAGGACATTCCTCCTTAAAAAAGAAATAGGAGAAGTTTTATTCCAAATCTTTACTCACACATGAATGCTTAACTCAACAACACAAGGTAATATCTCTGATAGATTTAAAGAGCTAAAATTTAGTATACAGCATATTTAAGGGAATGTTTGCTTGTTACAGATTTTAAGATTGATTATATGTACATAAACATGAAATTTGATGAATTTTTTAAGAACTCAAGATGTCCTTTGGGTCCCTTTGGTTGCCAGGATGTTGTTGAAAACCTATTGACAGAGCAGAATAGAAGGGGTCTATGAGAATATTCTAGGCCTCTGATAGTTGCCTTTTAGCACCAGAATGAAACTAACAATGCCACCTAAGAAACATTAATTCACTGACAAGTCCCATTTAGTTGTTCTGATTGAAGCCAGAGCAGTTCCATAATCATTCAGTAGACCAGATGTGGGGTTGTCAGCATGATCATGCCATCCCTTTTTCTCACTACACTAATTCTCACAGCCCATCCTAGGATAGGATACTCCTTCCTCCCCTGGAGTGGGGGTGGGGTGTATATAGCACAGAGCATATAAGTGACTAACCAGTGTGGCTCTGCCCTCAACCCCAGTGAATCATCAAATAGAGGATGAAAAGCATTGAATCCCTACGGATGGGAACAGCCTCATAACTGTGAGATGGTTCCGAAATGCCCAACAGTAATGTGGTTCAGGAAAACCCGTAGAGAAAGCTCCGAACTGTTCTAAGCTTTGCTATGTAATTAAATTCCATCCCTCCTGGACCGGAGGCAGGTGGTACACCCTCCTCACCTTCCCAAGGAAAGGCAAGAAGCTGCCCTTTTCTTTCTTCACGCCTCCTGGCCTCTTTACACTCTCCCGTGAACATACTCCAGCTTCTCCATTCTTTGATCAGTATTCCTTCCCCTCATACTACTTTCCTGCTACTTCGCATCCCTACCCTGCCTAGATCTCTTGCCCTCCTGACCCTCGGATCCTTGCCTACTGCCTTGTCTTTACCAAACTTAGCTCTCCTCTGTCCCATGCCCTCCAGGTCTTACTAAGTGCGGGAAGCTAGGTCACAGTACTTTCATTGACTCCATGATGTTTGATCAGCATACCAATCCCGAGGGCAGGTAAGGCAGTTTTGATGGTTTTTCACCTCATCTTACAGATGAGGAAATTGAGATTTTGACTTATAAGCCACAGAGCAGGGAAATGAGAGAGCTGCTCAAATCCAAAATGTTACGATTCTCCCCTCCATTAGTATAGGTGGACACTAAGTACAAACAACCAGTTAACAGTCTATGCTTTTAGGATAGCTTTTTGTAGTGAAATGGTACTTCGCATACAACTGGTAGTCAATAAACATGTTTGGAAGGAATTTCTGGAAGCAGAAAGGAAAATTCCTGGCAGCAGGCACAGCTTGAAAAAAGGCATGGAGGTGTGAAAGCGCATGTGTGCTTTGGGATGCAAGCAGCTCAGAATGGCTACAACACAGTGTATATGGAGATGGAGGGTGTGGGGGTGGCAGGAAATAAACTGAAAAGGTAGACTGGAGTCCAAGTAAGAGGATAACTGAATACCATGTGATAATACAAGATGACTTCCTAGGCAATAAGACCATTAAAAGTTTGCTTACGGTTTGCTTTTTAGAAGTAGAAAGCAGGCAAGATTTTATCTGTGCTTTGGAAATAAAAATTGTCCAGGCAGCAATATGAAGGCTATATGAAATACACAGTGAGTGGGAAGGAGGCATGTACAGGGTGAGAGATACAATATACCCCAAGTCATGTTTGCAGTTACTTTCTTTGTCCACCCACCAGACAGCAAAATGACTAAGAGTTTGGAAATAACTGTGTGGTTAGATGTGCTGTGACCATCAGACCAGAAGCTCAGTGATGCTTCTACACTCAAGGGTCTAGATTACATGAGAAATGCATGAACACTTGATTATTAGCTAGTCTTGGGCCTGACACCCCTGTGCGAACTCTTTGACAAATTGGGCTGGAATATTGAGCTTAGGCTCAAGACCAAAGCTTTCTAGCACACTCACAAGGACTGCCCACTCTTGTTGGGACCCAGTTAGCCTCCTCAAGTGGGAACCATCAGATAACTCTTTCCTCTTGGAAAAAAAGGTGGACAGGGAGGTAATAGGAGAAAAATGCTAAGACCTTCTCCTTGTCTGCTCTCCCCAAACCAGTGTTCTAAAAAGGTTTTATTTTTGCAAAATATAGCTGGTAGCAGTGTTTGTGAGAACAGCAACAAAACCTCTTCATTGCACACACTTTTCTTTTTCTTTAAAAATAAAGATACAAAAGTTTCTCTCCATTAATATGGACACCCAAAACAAACAAACAAACAGGGAGAGAGAAATTGCCTCCTTAAAGCAAATATTATTATTTTGGGGGGTCCTGAAGAATATGATATGAAATATTAACAAATGTAAAATCATGACAAACCATGCTGTTGTCTGAGCATGCTCTTGTCTCTGAGTATGAGTTCATGGAAAGCAGGAGCAATGATTGCCACTTTGAATGGCTTCTAAGGCAGTCAAGCAAAAGTGGAATTTCTTATATAATAGCATTTGCATGCCTATAATTATGAAAATGTGAGTAGAGGATTCCAATCGTGTTCTGGTGACCTCTGAAAATCTCAAATTCAAAGGCATGGAGATTCAAACGCCAAGAATGCTTACTGCCATCCTTGATAAGATAAGATTAATTAAAAGAAGCTGGGAGAGCTTGGGGAGTTCTTCCCAAACTGTCGGGTATTAAGACACTAGAGATGGAAGGGATTTTAAATCTGTAGTCCAATTTCCTCCCACTACAGGATTCTTTGATCTCTTCTCAGCTCTGCTCATTGCTAAATGTTTTACAATAATCTTTTATGTTAAGGTAAACCTTGTTGTTTAGAAATATAGACCCATCTTGTCAGAACATACCGATTGTTTCTACCCTGAGAGATAGAAAGTGGGGTTGGGTGGATCATGAGGCTGGCACTTGTGGGATACATTGATGGTCTTCCATGCATAAGGGAGAAGCCAGGTCTGGACAGGGTCCCATGATCAAAGGAGGACTCAAGACTTCCAGAGAGTGGTGATAGAATCATTTTGAGTTTACCCCATTTTCCATGCAAAAACAAAGAGAACAAATACATAATAAAATAAAAACATTTGCTGTTCCCATGAATCCAAAAATATAAGCTATGGGGACAAAGCAGCAACTGCCCCCAGACTCACATGGCATCAGTGCCTATTGGTGAGGAAGGATGAAATTGATTGGCCATCTGACAGCCCTGAGAACAGGAGAAATCCAACATAGGCAGCAAGAACTTACTGGAAAACACGAACTAATCTGAGAGTGGCAGCTGAACCAGGGAGATTTTACTGAAGTCAGTAGTGGAGGAATGTAAGGGGTCCAGAGAGAGGGTGGAGGGCTGGAGCAGTCTAGCCATCATGGGCTCCTAAAATTGACCATTAGGGCTCCCCTTCCAGGACAGGGACCCACACTGGGGAGAAGTTTCTGGAAGTCGAACAAGAATTGAGCAAGAAATGGACAAAAGAGATGAAAAAAAGAGAAGTTCAGTTAAAAGCTGGAAGTGAGGGAAGAGTCAGAAATCTCAGAAAGCAAGTTAGAAAAATTTTAAGAGAAAGAAAGAACTGGAAGTGGGTACAGAAACCTATAGATAAAAAGAGGCATAAGGTATCCTAATGAATGAGTAAAGCTAGCTGTAGTGTTTAGGGAATGCACACTGAGTGAGAAAACTAAAAGGAAATTCAACAAATTATTGCAATGGACCAAATGTTTATATCTCCTGCTCCCCTCTCTAATTCTTATGCTGAAATCTTATCTTGCAGTGTGATGGTATAAGAAGGTGGAGTCTTTGAGATGTGGTTAGGTCATGAGGGTGGAGCCCTCATGAATGAGGTTGTGGCCTATGAAAGGGATCCTGAGAGCCCTCTTGCCCTCAATCCACCATGAAAGGACTCAATGAGAAGTTAATTTGCAACCTGAAGAGGACCCGCTCCAAAACCAGCCATGCTGGCACCCTTATCTCAGACTTCCAGCCCCCAGAACTGTGAGAAATAAATTTCTGTCATCTATAAGCCACCAAATTTACAGCAGTCTGTTATAGCAGCCTGAATTGATTAAGGTGTTTCCACAAAAGTCAAGATCACAGTTACTTTTGGTTGGCATCTGTGATTGGATGTGGACTGTGGGTGGACTTCTGGGATTGGTGTGACTTTCTATGTCTGCGTTTCATTATTTTCACCATAAACAAGTAATAAAAAGAGAGAAGGATTGAGAGGACCTCAAGTCCTAACTAAATACTGAATACTAATACTAAAGCCAATATAATTCTAGCTTACGTTTTTGAACTCATGCCTTATGCAAGGTGCTATGCTAAATACTTCACCACAGTTGTTATGTGTGCTGATCTAGAGTCAAGTGGCTTGGTTAATTTCTTTAACTAGCTGTGTGATTTTAGGCAAGTAAGTAATTCTCTTTGTGCCTCTGTATTCTCATCTGTAAAATGGGATGACAGTAGTATATCTCTTGTAAGGCTGTTAGGATAAGTGAGTTTTGCTTGTAAAACCCTTGACACAGTGACTAATTCACGGAATGTGCTTAACCAACTGTAACTACTGCTGTATCCCAGGGAGGTTGCCATTAATACTCTCAAATTATGGGTGAAAAAATAAAAAATTGGAGAGGTTAACTCATAGAATTATTCAGTGTTGAAGCTAGGCTCTCAACCTTTTCCTTCTGTTTTCCCAACTCATTAACTTCCCTCAAAAGAAAGATAGTGAAATAGCAAATGACAGCAACCTGGCTTGCATCCACAGCTCTGTTTTGAAGGATATCTGGGGTCTTGTTTCCTCCCTTGCCCCAACACATGGTGTTGCAATTTCACTACAAGACAGAGCATCCGGCAGTGCTGTCTGAAGCACGTCTCTCTGAAGCAATCTTGGAAGAGGGAGTAAAGGCGAGAAGGATGCAGGGCTATGTATCCCCTTCAGCAGAGGCATAAACAAGCTCCATTCCCAGAGGGGGCCAGGAGCCCAGTGAGGCAGCTGGCTGGATGCGTCACACACATCATACTTAAAGAGAAAATAAGTGTCATTCCTCGGTTCTGAAGTTTAAGTGTAAACAAGGAGCAAGTAGTTTTCATGATAATTAGCAAATACTAGAAATGTATTGTTCCTTTCCCACTCCCAGGACACTTCTAGGAGCTCCAGCTGTGCTAATAATGTGACGGGAACCACTTCCAGGGCCACGAGTATTGTTCCAAGACAAAGCCTCTTTGTGTTTGTTCTTATTTTCCATCAACACTTGAAACTTAGTTCATCTAGCTTTTTTTAGGGCTCTGTGTTTTCTTTGGGGGAAAAAGAAAACATCATTTGGAGTTAAGATCTTAATTTGGAGTTGAAGTCTTAATTTCTTATCCCTATCTATGAGAAGGGGAAGTATTATTTACACGATAGAACTGACATGAAGCACCTCGTATAGAGCTTGGCATATGGTAGACACCATAAATGAAGGTGCCTCCCTCACTGCCACACCAGCACTCTTTGAAAATGAGAGCCAATATGGGAGACACATAACACACACACTTCTTTCCCCTATGGTATCCATGGTAGACATTATTAATCAATCACAGTATTCTTTCCTGCTTGGATTGGTTTGCTATTGCCACAGTAGCAATTTACTACAAACTCAATAGATTAAAACGGCACAACTTTACTATCTGACAGTTCTGCAGGTCTGAGGTCCAACAGATCTCATTGGATTAAATTCAAAGTTTTGGCAAGTTTGCTTTCCTTTTTGGAAATGCAAGGGGAGAATTCATTTCCTTGCCTTTCCCAATTTCTAGAGACCACTCTCCAGTTCATGAACATAGCTCCCTGCATTTCAGAACCAGCAACAAGGCATCAAATCCTTCTCATGCTGCTGTCACTCTCTGACCATAGTCAGGAAGTGTTCTCCACTTCTAAGTCGCTCAGTCGTGTCTGACTCTTTGTGACCCCATGGATTATACAGCCCATGAAGTTCTCCAGGCCAGAATATTGGAGGGTAGCAGTTCCCTTCTTCAGGGGATCTTCCCAACCCAGGGATCAAACCCAGGTCTCCCATATTGCAGCAGATTCTTTATCAGCTGAGCCACCAGGGAAGCCATTTCTAAGGACTTCTGTGATTAGATTGGGCCCACTGGATAATCCAGGGTTGTACTTCTGTCTCAAGATCTATAACCTTCATGAGTCTGCAGAGTTCCTTTTGCCATGTCAGGAAGCACAGTCACATGTTCCTAGATTAGGATGAGGACATATTTGAGGTTATCATTCTAGCTATCACACCTCTCAGTGCACTACAACCACTACCTATGGATTAGAATTTGACCTATAAGATCAAATCTATTTGGCCAGTGAGATCAAAGTCATCCCTACTTTAGAGAGTCATCAGGAAAGAAAGGAATACTTTAAAAAATCTGCCTGATTCTTATTGCCACCATCAGGAGTATAAATGGTAGCAGACAGGTGCTCAGCAGCTACAGAAAATGGAATGTTCATTTGGGGTTGCCTTTCTACAAATGGGGTCCTAGAGTCCCACCTCCAGGCCTCTCAGCTTGAGATTGCCTTCATGTGGGATCATGCATGGCTGTACATCAACCTAAATACATGTTTAAAAAACAAGTTCATTGAGGTATAATTGAGATATAACAATCTGTACACATTCGAAGTGAATAGTGCAATATGTTTGACATATATATATTAATACCTGTGAAACTGTTACCTTCCTCAGGATTATGAACTACTCTTCCTTACCAAGAGTCTGCCTATCCCCACCTGTTCCCAGATAACCACTAATCTGCTAATGCCACTATA
Organism: Oryx dammah; assembly: GCF_014754425.2. Lineage (NCBI taxonomy): Eukaryota > Metazoa > Chordata > Mammalia > Artiodactyla > Bovidae > Oryx > Oryx dammah. The sequence goes on from NW_024070189.1 coordinate 39,000,732, forward strand.
GTTTCCATTTTCTAGAATTTTATATAAATCATATCATACAATAAGTATACTTTTTTGGTCTGGTTTCTTTCATTTGGCATAATGATTTTGAAATTCACCCATGTTGTATGTATCAATAGTTTGTTGTTTTTACCGCTGGGTAGCATCTCAATGTAAGGCACAATTTTGTTTACCTTTCCACTATCAGAAATTTTCAGTTTGGGGAATATTATAAACAAACTCTTATGAATATTCATGTACAAGTCTGTACTGGGCATACATTTTCATTTTTTTCTTGGGTGAATATCTAGGAGTTCAATGGCTGGGTCATACAGTAGGTGTATGTTTAACTTTCTAAGAAACTGCCAAATTATTTTTCAAAGTAGTTGCAGCATTTTACATTCTCATCAGCAGTGTTTGAGAGCTTCAGTACCTCCATGGTCTTGGCAGTACTTGGTATGGTTAGTCTTTTTAATTTTGGCCATTCTAAGAGATGTATGGTATTCTAACAGGTGTTGTTCACATTTACTTAATGACAATGAAGGCTTCCTAGGCGACTCAGTGAATCTGCCTACAAGGCAGGAGGTGCAGGAGACACAGGTTCAATCCCTGGGTTGGGAAGATGCCCTGGAAGCGGGCATGGTAACCTACTCCAGGATTCTTTCCTGGAGAATCCCATGGACAGAGAAGGCTGGAGGGCTATAGTCCATGGGGTCACAAGAGTTGGACACAACTGAAGTGATGGAGTACAAGGAGAATGACAATGATGTTGGGTATCTTTGTAATTTGCTTATTTGCCATCCATGTATTTTCTTCGGTGAAGTGTAAGTTCAAATCTTCTATCCATTTTTAAATTAGATTTTTCATTTTCTTATTATTGGGTTTTAGAGTTCTTTATATATTCTGAATACAATCCTCTTGACAGATGCATAATTTATAAATATTGTCTTTCATTTTGTGGTTTGTCTTTACATTCTCTTAACAGTATAATTCAAAGAATAGTTCTTAATTTTGATGTAGTACAAGATATTGATTTTTTTCTTTCATGAATTGTGCTTTTGTATTATATTTAAGAAATCTTTGCCCAAACCATAAAGATTTACCCCTATTTTTCTTCTCGGAATTTTATAGCTTCAGGTTTTACATTCAGGTCTATGATCAATTTTGAGCCAAATTTTGAATATGGTTTACAATATGAATTAACGTTCGGTCTCCCCAGTTCCCATACTGATATCTAACTATTCTAGCACTATTTGTTGAAAAGACTTTCCTTTCTCCACTAAAACACTTCTGCATCTTTATCGGAAAACAATTGTCCATAAGTCCGTGGACCTATTTCTGGACTCTCTATTCTGACAATTTATTTATCTATCATGACACTAATGATTAGTGTATCTTTATAATAAGTCTCGAAATTAGGTAGCGATTCATCTGCAATGGTGGGCTCATAGAATGAATTGGTTAGTATTGCTTCCTCAACTTTTTTAGAGTTTGTATATTATTTCTTTCTTGAATATTTGATAGAACTCTCCAAGGAAACAACTTATGCTTTGAATTTTTCTTTTTTTCTGAGAAATTTGTTAACTACAAATCCAGGCTCTTTCTTCTGGAGTGAACTATGGTAGATTGTCTTTTGAAGCATTTGTCCATTTCATTTAAGCTGTTAATTTTATATGTATTTATTAGTCATTTTACAAGCAAAGCATTGTTCATAACATCCTCTTATTATTGCTTTAATATCTATAGAATCTGTAGAGTTGTCACTTCTCATTCAAGACATTTAGCAATGTATGTCCTCTCTTTTATCGTATTCAGTTTGTGAATTTTATTGATGTCAAAGAATAAGCTCTGGATTTCAACAGTTTTCTTCATTGCTTTTCTATTTCATTGATATGTCCATTGATTTTTATTATTTCCTTTCTTCTGCTTACCTTGGCTCTAACTTCTTCTTCTTTGTTTTAGTTTCTTAAAGTGGGAGCTCATGTCATGGATTTGAGGCCTTTCTTCTTTAAAGCACAGGCATTTTAGTGCTATAAATTTCCCCCTAAGCACTGCTTTAACAGCTTCCTGTAAATTCTGATATGCTATGTTTTTATTTTAACTCAGTTTAAAGATTTGATTTCCCTTTTGATTTTTTCTTTAACTCAAGGGTTATTAAGATGTGTTTATGTTATTTCCAAATATATGAGAATTTTATAGTAGCTGTATTTACTTATCTCTGAAGTTAATTCCATTTTGTTCAGAAAACATATTTTGTATGATTTGAATCCTTTAAAATGTATTAAGACTTGTTTATGCCCCAGAACATGGTCTATCTTGGTAAATGTTACAAACAGTATTGCTGCTGCTGCTGCTGCTGCTAAGTCTCTTCAGTCGTGTCCAACTCTGTGCGACCCCATAGACGGCAGCCCACCAGGCACCCCCCATCCCTGGGATTCTCCAGACAAGAACTCTGGAGTGGGTTGCCATTTCCTTCTCCAATGCATGAAGGTGAAAAGTGAAAGTGAAGTCGCTTAGTCATGTCTGACTCTTCGCGACCCCATGGACTGCAACCTACCAGGCTCCTCTGTCCATGGGATTTTTCAGGCAAGAGTACTGGAGTGGGGTGCCATTGCCTTCTCCGACAAACAGTATTAAGCACTTTAAATATTTTTTTGTATGTAATCTTCACATGAGAATTGCATTAAAAATGCTTACTTTATATCTCCATTTTAATGAAGAGGAAATAGGCAACATGGATCCCTGTTTTAAAGAGAAAAGGCCAAGGGCCAATTAATTTAAATAATGTTTCAGTGCCAGACAGCTAGTAAGTAGCAGAACTAAGATATGTTCCCAGGTCTAACACCAAAGCCAAGCTATTAACCACTCTTCCACAATTCCTCCATACCCATCCCTCATCCTGATAGGCAGGAAGAACTGCTTGTGCTTAAGAGGGTGAGTTTAGAAGTTAATATCCTCTTTCTGAAAGTGCTGGGATCTATCTCATTAATTGCTCCTTCCTAGCATGAAAACAGTTGTTTCAACTGTTGATGCAAACCTAAAGGTGCATTCTGTCTGATGGTAAGAGATGCCCCAACCCACAACTGCTAATCTGAGTCAGAACCTTGCAACTGAGTCCTGCTGCTGAATGATGCTCAATCACCAGGTCATTCTAACAACTCCTCAAACCAAAGAGGCGTTAGGTGCTTTTGCTTGTTCCTAGCAGGTAGCAGGGGATGGCTGATTGCCCTCAGAGCCCACTGATAATTCAGGGAGCCTCTGGACTAGCAGACTCTATTTATATGTTCCTTGAGTTTGCATAATAGTTTTCACATCAACCTGGGTGGAAATGACTATTTTCTTACTTCTTTCTTGAATTTAATAGTCAAGCATTAAAAGCATGATCTTATTGCTAATAAATGTGGTTACAGTTTTTGTTCACTGGGACTGATGCTGATCTGGGACCTGTTAGTTGAATACAAGAGAGTTTTTGCATCTCCAGTTATCTAAGTGATCCAGCCCCTTTCTTCCTCCTATTACCACAGTCATTTGACTGAGCCTGTTAATGATCTTTTTGGCAGTATCCATGGCCCTGCACAATGGGTTTATTTGAATAGATGTCTTCCAGGAGATTATTTCTCTTACAGGGTCAATTTAACTTCCACAGTTATTTGCAGGGTCCCAGATTGTCCATAATTGACTGCTTCCTAATGCCACTTATCCTAAAATTTGAAAGGAAAGGAGTGTGCTGCCTGAGTGAGCTATTCATTCCGATTGCCATTTCTTCACCACTTGAAATGCTAAATGGTCAGTACTAAAGGAAGGAAAAGAACTCCTGGGGATCTTCATTGAGTAGCTAAGCATCTAACCTTTTGCTGAAGTAGGCTGGCTTCTACATGGTAATCATTAGCCTCAGATTACTAAGGAGCTAAAATAAAAACTCTTTGGTAAGAGTACACAATCCTCAGAAGTTAATCTGTAGTGCCTAGTATCTGATTTTTAAATTTTTTCTGAGGAATGATGTAAAGAATATTGAAAGGAGGAGTTCTGCAGCAAGGTCAAAGCCTAAAGTAGTCACTATTCTTATTGGATATAATTGCCTAAGTCTCTACTTTCTCCTAAGTAGAAACTACATGGTTGACAGAAATCTTTCCTTAAGATTCTGCAAACCTTTGACAAACTTCTATAGTTAGAAACGGCAAATCAGTTTTGGCTTATGTGTCAAATATATTGGCTGGCATTAAATTCTTGAGATTCTGAGATCACACTTTTTAAAAAATGACATAGTTGATTTACAGTATTAGCTTCAAGTGTAGAGAATAGTGATTTAGTATTTTTATAGATTATACTCCAATAAAAGTTATTGCAAAATAATGGTTATAATTCCCTGTGCTATACAATATATGTTTGTTGCTTATCTATTTTATACATAGTAGTTTTTCTTAATCTTATACCTCTACCATGCTCCTTCCCCTTCCTCTCCCCACTGACAATCTCTAATTTGTTTTCTGTATCTGTGTTTTGCTATACACATTCATTTTATTTTTTAGATTCCACATATAAGTGACATCATACAGTATTTGTCTATTTCTGCTGGACTTGTTTCACTGAGTATTATATTATATAGATCCATCCACATTGCTGCAAAGAGTAGAATTTCATTCTTTTTGTGGCTCAATAGTATTCCATTATGTGTATGTGTACCCATCACATCTTCTTTATCCATTTGTCTGTTGATGGACAGTTGGGCTGCTTCCATAGCTTGCCTATTGTAAATAGTGCTGCTATGAAAACTGAGGAGGCATGTATTTTCTTGAATTAACGTTTTCATTTTTTCTGAATATATATACCCAGGAGTGGAACTGCTAGATCACATAGTAGTTCCAGTTTTAGTTTTTTGAGGAATACAGTTTTCCATACTGGCTGCACCAATTTACATTCCCACCAAAAGGTGTACAAGAGTTCCCTTTTCTCCTCATCCTTACCAACATTTGTTATTTGTGTTCTTTTTGATGATAGCCATTCTGATAGGGGGAAATATCAATAACCTCAGACATGCAGATGACACCACCCTTATGGCAGAAAGTGAAGAAGAACTAAACAGCCTCTTGATGAAAGTGAAAGAGGAGAGTGAAAAAGTTGGCTTAAAGCTCAACATTCAGAAAACGAAGATCATGGCATCTGGTCCCATCACTTCATGGCAAATAGATGGGGAAACAATGGAAACAATGACAGACTTTATTTTCTTGGGCTGCAAAATCACTGCAGATGGTGATTACAGCCATGCAATTAAACAATGCTTACTCCTTGGAAGGAAAGTTATGACCAACCTAGACAGCATATTAAAAAGCTGAGACATTACTTTGCCAACAAAGGTCCATCTAGTCAAGGCTATGATTTTTCCAGTAGTCATGTAGGGATGTGAGAGTTGGACTATAAAGAAAGCTGAGCACGGAAGAATTGATGCTTTTGTGGTGTTGGACAAGACACTTGAGAGTCCCTTGGACTGCAAGGAGATCCAACCAGTCCATCCTAAGGAAGGTCAGTCCTGGGTGTTCATTGGAAGGACTGATGCTAAAGCTGAAACTCCAATACTTTGGCCACCTGATGCAAAGAGCTGATTCACAAAGACCCTGATGCTGGGAAAGATTGAGGGCAGGAGAAGGGAATGACAGAGGATGAGATGGTTGGATGGCATCACTGGACTCAATGGACATGAGTTTGGGTTAACTCTGGGAGTTGGTGATGGACAGGGAGGCCTGGTGTGCTGCGGGTCATGGGGTCTCAAAGAGTCGGACATGACTGAGTGAGTGAACTGATTCTGATAGGTGTTAGGTGATATCTTGTTGTTGTTTTGATTTATATTTCTCATAGTTAGTGATGTTGAGTATTTTCCATATGCCTGTTAGCAGTCTGTATGTTTCTTTGGAAAAATGTCAATTTAGGTCTTCTGTCCATGTTATTTGGGCCTTTTATTTTCCTGATAGAGTTATTTATATATTTTGGATTTTAACCCCTTGTCAGTCATATCATTTGCAAATATTTTCTTCCACTCAGTAGGCTTTTTGTTTTGTCAGTGGTTTCCTTTGCTATGCAAAAGCTTAAGGTTAAGTAGGTCCCATTTTTTAATTTTTTGCTTTTATTTCTTTTGCTTTAGGGGAGAGAGAAAAACATATTGTTATGATTTATGTCAAAAGTGTGTTCTGACTATGTTCTAGGAGTTTTATGGTTTCAGGTCTTACACTTAGGCCTTTAATCCAGTTTATTTTTCTATATGGCATGAGAAAATGTTCTAAATTCATCCTTTTACATAATCTGATCAGTTTTCCCAGCACCACTTACTGAAGAGACTGTCTTTTCTCCATTGTATATTTTTGTCTACTTTGTCATAGATTAATTAACCATAAGTAAATGAGTTTGTTTCTGGGCTCTCTGTTCTGTTCTATTGATTTATGTGTCTATTTTTGTGCCAGTACTATGCTGTTTTGATTACTATAGCTTTGTAGTACAATCTAAAGTTATGGAGGGTGATGCCTTCAGCTTTGTTCTTTTTTCTCAAGAATGCTTTGGCAATTTGGGGTCTTTTGTGGTTCCATATAGTAATAAGTTCTAAGATTATTTGTCCTAGTTATGTGAACAATGTCATGGGATTGCAGGATATCTGTAGATTGCGTTGGGTAGTATAAACCATTTAAAAAATATTCATTCTTCCATTCCAAGAGCTCAGGTTCTTTCCATCTCTTTGTGGCATCTTAAATTTCCTTCCAAAGTTTTATAGTTTCCAGAGTACATGTCTTTCACTCCCTTGGTTCAGTTTATTCCTAGGTATTTTTTTCTTTTCTTTCTTTCTTTTTTTTTTTTTTGATGCAATCTTAAATGGGATGTAATTTTTTTTAAACTTCTTTTTCTGATGATTCATTATTAGTGTATAGGAAAACAACAGATTTCTGTATATTAACCTTATATCTCACAACTTCACTGAATTTATTAGTTCTAATTATTTGTCTGTTCTTTTGGTAGAGAGTTTAGAGTCTTCAAATATCACCACCCTTATGGCAGAAAGTGAAGAGGAACTCAAAAGCCTCTTGATGAAAGTGAAAGTGGAGAGTGAAAAAGTTGGCTTAAAGCTCAGCATTCAGAAAACGAAGATCATGGCATCTGGTCCCATCACTTCATGGGAAATAGATGGGAGACAGTGGAAACAGTGTCAGACTTTAGTTTTTGGGGGGCTCCAAAATCACTGCAGATGGTGACTGCAGCCATGAAATTAAAAGATGCTTACTTCTTGGAAGAAAAGTTATGACCAACCTAGATAGCATATTCAAAAGCAGAGACATTACTTTGCCGACTAAGGTCTGTCTAGTCAAGGCTATGGTTTTTCTTGTGGTCATGTATGGAGAGTTGGACTGTGAAGAAGGCTGAGAGCTGAAGAATTGATGCTTTTGAACTGTGGTGTTGGAGAAGACTCTTGAGAGTCCCTTGGACTGCAAGGAGATCCAACCAGTCCATTCTGAAGGAGATCAACCCTGGGATTTCTTAGGAAGGACTGATCCTAAAGCTGAAACTCCAGTACTTTGGCCACCTCATGCGAAGAATTGACTCATTGGAAAAGACTCTGATGCTGGGAGGGATTGGGGGCGGGAGGAGAAGGGGATGACCGAGGATGAGATGGCTGGATGCCATCACTGACTCGATGGACGTGAGTCTGAGTGAATTCTGGGAGTTGGTGATGGACAGGGAGGCCTGGCGTGCTGCGATTCATGGGGTCGCAAAGAGTCAGACACGACTGAGCGACTGAACTGAACTTAGAGTCTTCTATGTATAGTATCATGTAATCTGCAAATAGTGACAGTTTTACTTCTTCCTTTCCAGTTCAGATGATTTTGTTTCTTTTTTCTTGTCTGGTTTTTCTGGATAAGACTTCCAATACTGTTAAATGGATGTGGTGAGCGTGAACATCCTTGTCTTGTTCCTGTATTTAGAGGAAAGGCTTTTAGCTTTTCATAGTTCCTCTGATGTTAACTGTGGGTTTGTCATTCATTGAGATATGTATAGCAAATTTGATGAGACTTTTTATCATGAATGATGTTGAATTTTGCCAGATGCTTTTTCTGCATTATTTGAGATGATCATGTGATGTTTATTCTGACTTTATTCCCCACTTGGCACCTTGCTTTAGTTTTTGTTTTCCACTTTGTGCTTTAGTTAGTTTTGTTCTTAACTGGTAAATATAATTTTTGATTTCCCTTGTTTTCTGGGTCAATCTATTGTACTTTGTTTTTGTTGGACTGTTTTGACTTTGCTCATGGGTGTATATGTATATGTGTATATTCCATTATTTAAATTATGATTTGCCTGATTTTGTAACTGCCATTTGTGTGGGGTTTGTCTTTGGTTTCTCCTTTTGGATATTTGTTTTAATCTCACTTAATGCCATAACAAACCACTTGTGGAATCTTTGTTCCTGACCAGAGATCAAGCTGTGAACCTTTGGAGTGGGAGCACTGACTTTAAGACTGTAGACTACCAGAGAACTAACCCTTGGAAGTATCAAATAGTGAGAACTCACACAAAGGAAACCACTTGAATACAAGACCTGACATCACCCAACCACCAGTAGCATCCTGTGCAGGATGCCTCATCTAAACAACAAATAAAACAAAAATACAAACCCAATCATAAGCAGACAGATGGCCACCTCACTCAGCCTTGTCCATCAGAGAAAAAACAAAGAAGCAAACACACAAAAACTCAGCACAAATCTTACCCTATATGAAGCTTACACAACCACTGGACAAAACTTAGGAGGGCAGAAACCAAAAGGAAGAAAGAAATCAACCTTGAAGCCTGGAAAAGAAGACCTCAAACACAATAAGTTTAAAAAAATAATGCAAAAGCAGAGAAATACTATACAAATGAAGGAACAAACTAGAAACACAGAAGTGCAAATAAGTGAAGAGGAAATAGGCACACTACCAGAAAAAGAATTCAGAAAAGTGATAGTAAAGATGATCAAAAACATTGAAAACAAAATGGAGAAAATGCAAGAATCAATTAGCAAAGTCCTAGAAGAATTAAAGAATAAACATACAGAGACAAACAACACAATTACTGAAATTAAAAATACTCTAGAAGGAATCAATAGCAAAATATCTGAGGCAGAAGAATGAATCAGTGAGCTGGAAGAAAGAAAGGTGGAAATAACTTCTGAAGAGAAAAATAAAGTAAAAAGAATGAAAAGAGCTGAGGACAGTCTCAGAGATATGTGGGACAATATAAAATGCAACAACATTTGAATGATAGGGGTCCCAGAAGAAGAGGAGAAAAAGAAAGGGTATGAGAAAATTTTTGAAGAGATTATAGTTGAAAATTGCCACACCATGGAAAAGAAGATAGTCAATCAAATCCAAGAGACACAAAGAATCCCACACAGGATAAACCCAAGAGAAACATGCCAAGACACATACTAATCAAACTAACAAAGACTAAACACCAAGAAAGAATATTAAAAGCAGCAAAGGAGAAGCAGCAAGTAACACACAAGAGAAACCCCATACGCTTAACAGCTGATCTTTCAACAGAAACTCTGCAGGCCAGAAGGGAATGGCAGGATATATTTAAAGTATGGAAAGGGAAAAATCTACAACCAAGATTATTGTACCTGGCAAGGATCTCATTCACAACTGATGGAGAAATAAAAAGCTTTTCAGACAAGCAAGTTAAGAGAATTCAGTACCACCAAACCAGTTTTACAACAAATGTTAAAGGGACTTATATAGTCAAGAAATACAAGAGAAGAAAAAAGATCTACAAAATCAACCCCAAACAATTAAGAAAATAGCAATAGGAATATATATATCAACAATTACTTTATTTTTTTATTTTTAATTTTTTTATTTTACTTTACAATTCTGTATTGGTTTTGCCATACATTGACATGGATCCACCACGGGTGTACATGTGTTCCCAAACATGAACCCCCCTCCCACCCCCCTCCCCACAACATCTCTCTGGGTCATCCCCGTGCACCAGCCCCAAGCGTGCCGAATGTAAATGGATTAAATGCTCCAACCAAAAGACACAGACTGGCTGAACAGATACAAAAGCAAGACCTATATATATGCAATCTGCAAGAAACCCACCTCAGACCTAAAGATACATATAGACTGAAAGTGAGAAGATGGAAAAATATATTCCATGTAAATGGGAAGCAAAAGAAAGCTGGAGTAGCAATCCTCATATCAGACAAAATAGACCTTAAAATAAAGATTACAAGAGATAAAGAAGGACACTACATAATGTTCAAGGGATCAATTCAAGAGAAAGACATAACAATTGTAAATATGTATGCACCCAACATAGGAACACCTCAATACATAAGACAAACACCAACAGACATAAAAGGAGAAATTGACAGTAACACAATAATAGTAGGAGACTTTTGGTTTGTGAGGCCCCACTCACACCAATGGACAGATCATCAAAACAGAAAATTAATAAGGAAACACAAGTCTTAAATGATACATCAGATGAGATGGATCTCACTGACATCTTTAGGACATTCCATCCAAATGCAGAATACACCTTCTTCTCAAGTGCACATGGAACATTCTCCAGGATAGACCACATCTTGGGTCACAAATCAAACCTCAGTAAATTAGGAAAATTGAAATCAGGCATCTTCTCTGACCACAATGCTATGAGACTAGATATTGATTATTAAAAAAAAAACTTGTAAGAAAAACAAACACATGGAGATTAAAACAACATGTTTCTAAATAACCAACAGGTTACTGAAGAAATCAAAAGGGAAATCAAAACATTTCTAGAAACAAATGACAATGGAAACACAACAACTCAAAACCTATGGGATGCAGCAAAAGCAGATTTAAGAGGGAAATTTATAGCAATACAATCCTACCTCAAGAAACAAGAAAAACATTAAATAGACAACCTAACTGTACACCTAAAACGATTGGAAAAAGAACAAAAAACCCAAAAATTAGTAGAAGGAAAGAAATCATAAAGATCTGAGCAGAAAAATAAATGAAAGAAACAATAGAAAGATTACTAAAACTAAAAGCTGGTTCTTTGAGAGGATAAACAAGATTGATAAACCTTTAGTGAGACTCATCAAGAACAAAAGAGAGAAGAATCAAATTAACAAAATTAGAAAGGAAAAAGGAGAGGTTACAACAGACAATGCAGAAATACATTGGATTATAAGAGACTATTATGAACAATGGCAGTAAAATGGATAACCTGGAAGAAAGGGACAGATTCTTAGAAAAGTTCAATCTTCCAAAACTGAACCAGGAAGAAATAGAAATTATGAACAATCCAATTACAAGCACTGAAACTGAGGCTGTGATAAAAAAAATCTCCCAAAAAACAAAAGCCCAGGACCAGATGGCTTCACAGGAGAATTCTATCAAACATTTAGAGAAGACTTAGTGCTTGCTGCTGCTGCTGCTGCTGCTGTCGCTTCAGTCGTGTCTGACTCTGTGCGACCCCATAGACAGCAGCCCACTAGGCTCCTCCGCCCCTGGGATTCTCCAGGCAAGAATACTGGAGAGGGTTGCCATTTCCTTCTCCAATGCATGAAAGTGAAAAGTGAAAGTGAAGTCGCTCAGTCATGCCCGACTCTTAGTGACCCCGTGGACTGCAGCCTACCAGGCTCCTCCATCCATGGGATTTTCCAGGCAAGAGTACTGGAGTGGGGTGCCATTGCCTTCTCTGGAGTTAGTGCCTATCCTTCTAAAACTCTTTCAAAAAATTGCAGAAGAAGGAATACTTCCAAACTCATTCTACAAGGCTACCATCACCCTGATACCAAAACCAGACAAAGACAACACAAAAAAAGAAAACTACAGGCCAGTATCATTGATGAACATAGATGCAAAAATCCTCAACAAAACTTTAGCAAACAGAATTCAGCAACACATTAAGAAGCTCATACACCGTAATCAAGTTGGGTTTATTTCAGGAATGCAAGGATTCTTCAATGTATGCAAATCAATCAATGTAATATACCATATTAACAATTTGAAAGATAAAAACCATATGATCATCTCAATAGATGCAGAAAAAAACCTTTGACAAAATCCAGCACCCATTTATGATTAAAACTCTTAAAAAAATGGGCATAGAAGGAACCTACCTCAACATAGTAAAGGCCATATATGAGAAGCCTACAGCAAACATTATTCTCAATGGTGAAAAATTGAAAGCATTCCCCCTAAGATCAAGAACAAGACAAAGGTGTCCACTTTCACCATTATTATTCAACATAGTTCTGGAAGTCCTAGCTACAGTAGTCAGAGAAGAAAAAGAAATAAAAGGAATCCATATTGGAAAACAAGAATTAAAACTCTCACTGTTTGCAGATGACATGACACTGTATATAGAAAACCCTAAAAATAGTATCAGAAAATTACTAGAGCTAATCAGTGAATTTAGCAAAGTTGCAGGATACAAAATCAATACACAGAACTCACTTGCATTTCTATATACTAACAATGAAAAATCAGAAAGATCAATTAAGCAATCAATCCCATTCACCATTGAAACAAAAATAATTAAATATTGAGGAATCAACTTACCTAAAAGACAAAAGAACTGTACACCGAAAATTATAAGACACTGATGAAAGAAATCAAAGATGACATAAACAGATGGAGAGATATTCCATGTTCCTGGTAGGAAGAATCAATATTGTGAAAATGACTATACTACCAAATACGATCTACAGATTCAATGCGATCTCTATCAAATTACCAATGGCATTTTTCACAGAACAAGAACAAAAAATTTCACAATTCATATGGAAACACAAAACACCCCAAATAGCCAAATCAGTCTTGAGAAAGAAGAATGGAGCTGGAGGAATCAACCTTCCGGACTTCAGATTATATTACAAAGCTACAGTCATCAAGATAGTATGGTACTGGCACAAAAACAGAAATATAGACCAATGAGACAAGAAAGAAAGCCCAGAGATAAACCTATGCACCTATGGGTACCTTATTTTTGACAAAGAAGACAAGAATATACAATGGGGCAAAGACAGCCTCATCAATAAATGGTGCTGGGAAAACTGGACAGCTACATTTAAAAGAATGAAATTAGAACACTTCCTAACACCACACACAAAGATAAACTCAAAATAGATTAAAGACCTAAATGTAAGACCAGAAACTATAAAACTCTTAGAGGAAAACATAGGCAGAACACTCTATGACATAAATCAAAGCAAGATCCTCTATGATCCACCTCTGAGAGCAATGGAAATAAAAACAAAAGTAAACAAGTGGGACCTGATTAAACTTAAAAGCTTTTGCACAGCAAAAGAAACTATAAGCACCTTGAAGAGACAACCCTCAGAACCGGAGAAAATAATAGCAAATGAAATAACTGACAAAGGATTAATTTCCAAAATATACAAGCAGTTCATACAACTCAATGCCAGAAAAACAAACAACCCAATCAAAAAGTGGGGAAAAGACCTAAACAGACATTTTTCCAAAGAAGACATACAGATGGCTAACAATCACATGAAACGATGCTCAACATCGCTCATTATTAGAGAAATGAAAATCAAAACCACAATGAGATATCGCCTCATACTGTTCAGAACAACCATCAACAAAAAGTCTACAAACAATAAATGCTAGAGCAGGTGTGGAGAAAAGGGAATGCTCTTGCACTGTTGGTGGGAAAGTAAATTGATACAGCCACTATGGAAGACAGTATGGAGATTCCTTAAAAAACTAGGAATGTACACCTGTGGTGGATTCATGTCAATCTATGCCAAAACCAATACAGAATTGTAAAGTAAAAATTAAAAATAAATTAATTAATTAATTAAAAAAAAAATAAAACCACCATATGACCCAGCAATCCCACTCCTAGGCATACACACTGAGGAAACCAAAACTGAAAAAGACACATGTATCCCATTGTTCATTGCAGCACTACTTACAACAGCTAGAACATGGAAGCAACCTAGATGTCCATCGACAGATGAATGGATCAAGAAGTTGTGGTACATATACACAATGGAATATTATTCAGCCATAAAAAGGAATGCATTTGAGTCAGTTCTGATGAGGTGGATGAACTTAGAACCTATTATACAGAGTGAAGTGAGTCAGAAAGAGAAAGACAAATATTGTATTGTAGTGCACATATATGGAATCTATGTGAAGATTTTATTTATTTATTTATTACTGAAGAATTTATTTACAGGGCAGCAATGGAGAATCAGACATAGAGAATAGACTTATGGACATGGGGAGAGGGGAGAAGAGGGTCAGACGTGTAGAAAGAGTAACATGGAACCTTACATTACCATATGTAAAATAGATATCCAATGGGAATTTGCTGTATGGCTCAGGAAACTCAAACATGGGCTCTGTATCAACCTAGGGAGGTGGGATGGGGAGGGAGATGGGAGGGAGGTTCAAAAGGGAGGGGATATATGTATACCTATGGCTGATTCATGTTGAGGTTTGACAGAAAACAACAAAATTCTGTAAAGCAATTATCCTTCAAAAAAAATATTTTAAAAAAACTATCTCTTGATTTTATTGATCTTTATATATACGTGTGTGTGTGCACATGCTCAGTCACTCAGTCGTGGCTGACTCTTTGTGACCCCATGGACTACAGCCCACCAGGCTTCTCTGTCCAGGGAATTTTCCAGGCAATAATTCTGGAATAGGTTGCCATTTCCTACTCCAGGGAATCTTCCCAACCTAGGGGTTGAACCCACGACTCCTGTTCTTTATCACTGTGCTATCTATCTATCTATAGCTTTATTTTATTTATTTCCTTTCAGATCTTTATTATTTCCTTTCTTCTACTGACTTTGGGGCTTTTTGCCCTTCTCAAATTCCTTTAGGTGGTAGGTTAGGTTGTTTCCTCTGAGACCACACTCTTGATCAATGGAAAAAGTAAGGTGATTGATTAATGATGCCTGCCATGAATGAGGATAAGGAATGGTGGCACACCCTTGTGTTCTAGACACTATGCCAGCACTGGGAATACAGCAGTGAACAGATAGATTCCGCTGATGAACTTAGAAAGCTACAGGGTGGGAATGATTAATAAAGCCACTTCTTACTTTGTTATTCTAAAATTTGATGGTCCCTGTTCTGTCACCACGGTTACTATTAACAGATTATTACAAAATAGACACAATGTTAATTAAGATCTCTCAGTACAATTCTCTAACAGGAAAAACTAACAAGTGGAGAGTTGGATTTTTTTTTTCCCCTTGAGAGCACAATGGCTAAGAAGAGCTTTATCTTCATGAAGATACCCCTTGCCAAACCAGTACATTTCTCTCTAGTGGTAGGCAGCTACAATTCTGGTCAAGGTCAACTCTTGTTTATGGAGAATGGAAAACAATCGACAAGAAAAGATCAAACATAGTGGTAGAATGGTGAATTATTGTCTTTTCTGGGGCCACATGAAAACGTAATTCCTGGGATTTCCCTGGTGGTCCAGTGGTTAAGAATTCACCTTGGAATGCAAGGGATGTGGCCTTGATCCTTGGTTTGAAAACTAACATCACACCTGCCAAGGAGTAACCAAGCCCATGCACTCTGGAGCCAAAACACTGCAACTAATGATCTCATGCTCCACAACGAGAGAGCTTGGGTGCTGCAATGAAAGATCCTGTATGACATAGTGAAGATCCCACATGCCACAACTAAGACCCAACACAGCCAAATAAATGAAAAGATAAATATTTTTTAAAAAGATAATTTCTGAGTTAGAGCAATCAGACCAAGACAAAGGGTATTCACCTTCTTGCTAACTGACCAGCAGCTGTGCCCAGATTTTCCCTCATGCTGGTAAACTGTATTCAGTAACATGCAAAGTTCCTTTTCACCTAGTTAGCAGATGCCATCATTGGCTCTTCAGCCTGGTGGGGATAGGCTCTCTCTGTGAGGGCCTCATAAGTGCAACTTTGAAATGTTAGCACCAAAGTCATAGTCTGAAATTTGCTGCAAAAAGCCCCCGGCATGCACAGATGATGCAATGGATTGGTATCTTTCTCACCATGGTGACGGCAGTTGACATGGAAACAGTTGTTCCTGCTTCTACACATAATCATTGCCTTTACTCAGGCTTGCCAAATGCCAAGAATATTTGCCTGTTTAGTACCCATTTCTTCTATCTCTAGGAACTGTATAAAGATTATCTTTTGGGAAATCATTCTTTCTGAACATCCAGCCCAGTGGTGTTGGATAATATCTCAGCTCAGCAGGTAACAAATAACTGATCAAGCTGAGTCTTATAACCTGGTTTAAGTTTAGACGTGTGGCCCATTCTGAGTCTCAGTCAGGTCCACATTCTGTTAACATGATCTGGGAAAGTGACAGGGTTTTGCCTGCTGATCGAATATAAGCCTGAAGTTGTTGGCAGCTCCTTGCCACCAGCTGTGTAGAACATGCTTGAAAATTTAGAAGAAAAACACAGAGTGGAGGGACTGAGGAATAGTCCTGCTGACAAAACTTGAATCCAGCTTTACCTGAACGTAACTACACCTTTGGACTTTTTCAGTTATACGAACTAATTTCTGCCCTTTTTTTTTTGCTTAATGAAGTTTCAGTTAGGCTTCCATCACTTATACACCCCAAAAGTCTTGATGAATATATAATTTTCTCCCTTTATAGAGATTTTCATAGGAATGAGATAAAGCTATAGACATGCCTCTGAAATTTCCACCATTTAAACAACCTATATCTTTCTATTAGCATTGCTGATGAAATATAAGCTAGAAGCTATTAAGTCTGATTTATCAGTTCATCAGCACATGATTAGTTAACAACAGCCACATGCCAACCAGAATACTGAGTACCATGGTGAGGAGGGAAGAAGTCAGCGGGGTTCCTGTCCTCACAGAGTTTACAATCTAACCAGGAAGGCAGAAGTAACACAAGGGAAAACTTGAGTAGAAGTTTTCACCTTCAGGGCCACAGTGCACTGGTGAGTCACCATATATTATGAGATCTGCCACAAAGAATGTGTGACTCATGAAGCTAAAGTACCACTGTTGGCAGATGGTTAAAAAATAAACATGAATTAGACTGGATTCAAGGTTATCATAATACTAATGTCACATCCATTCACTTAGTTCTCCAGAATGTTTTCTTGAGGGGGAGAGAAAGGGCTAGCAGCAACAGCTAACGCCCACACACCCATGGCTCCAGTGGTGTGTTGTTCCCAAGGATGCCATCTACCATGTGTCCCCAAGCAGTGCCAATAATACCGATGTGAAGGAGGAGGAAGAACAGCAGCAGCAGGAGAACTGCCAGCACTTGCTGTGCACTAATCAGGCACCAGGTACTGTGCTGAGTGCTTGTAAGGGTTGTTTCATTTACTCTACATGAGAAACCTCTGAGTAGTCATCTTCCCTGTCTGGCAGAGTAAATAACAACTTCAGTGCTAAACAGCTCGAGTCTGTCTTTAGCACAAAAGGAGTTTAGAGACAGGAGAGATTAGCATAGCCTAGGCTGCTGGAAAAGTTTTTTCCAAGCAGGGCATGAGCTTGAGCAGAGCCACAGAGGACAAGTTGGCTCTGCACAAGCAGGGGGGAAGGGAGGGCATGTGGGGTCTGGTATAAATGAGACAATTGCAGTACATTGGCGACAGTCTCACCTTCTGGGCACCTCTAAGTAGGGACCAGGGCTTGCAAGACGCTTGCAATTGCCCTGTGCCCGCTTGGCTATTCCCTGCAGTGCATTCTACCTCTAGGCCTTTGTCTGTGCTGTTTCCTCCACCCTTGCCCGCTTTGGTTAAGTAGCTCCTGAGGGACACACTGGATACTCTGAGATCTTGTCTACCCTCTCTAGAAAAGAGAAACTGCTTCTCGGAGACAATGAAAGCAAACTATTCCTCCCCTGACTGCTGAAAAAATTCTGTTTCCCTTCAGGCTCCCCCTCTGTGGTGCTGCCTGTGGGCCCACCCCCAGCTGTACACTTGTCCCTGTCCTTCCTCTTAGCCTGCCCCCAACTCTTGACCAGCTCCTCCTAAGGCCAAAAAGGAACCACCCTGCCCTAGAGCCTCCCTCAGTTCCCTGCCCTCAGCCAGGCAGCTTGTCTGGGTAGCCATGAGCTGTATGTACCCTGAAAAAAACCAACCCACACACCTACCAAGCACCCCTCAATTTAATCATTTTCCTTACCAAAACTTTACAGTTCATAATAAGCATTTATCAACTCAGTGTGTGCCCGGCGCTGTTCTATGCAATCTCATCCATTACTTCATGAAATTTTTACAAGGAAACTGTGAGGTAGGCCAAGTGCCACCTACATTTTATAGACCAGGAGTCATTGGCTCTGAGAAGTAACTTCTGTGATACTAAGGGAGGACAGCAGCATGATGCCAGGCAGACCGCTGCTCCTAAGCATGTTGCTCTCCTGCATCAGCTGTGGCCTTCAGATCAACCCCTGGCAGTCAGTCCACCACCAAGACTGGGTTTAATTCTCTAGTCCTAACTTCCCATGTAGCCTCTCAGCATGCTCCAACCACCAACCTAGACAACACATAGTTGTGGGTGTACTCTGCCTTCTCCCATCACCAAGGTTTTGCTTCTGCTGGTCCCTCTGCCTGGAATGTCATCCCTCGTGACCTTCTCTTTCCACTTCACCCTTTAAAATCTGCCTATTCCTTGAAGTTTTGCAATTTAATCTCTCAGCTCATTGCCATTGATACCACGCAGGGCCCTGTGGGGCTTTTGGGCACAATGCCTTTCCGTGTCTCCCAAGGCCTTCCTTTGATTATAGGAAGCAGCCTTCATTCAGCCTCCATGACCCTCCCTGAGTTCCAATGGGCAGATTCAAGCAGTTGTTAATTAGGGAAGGGAGGGGATGTGAGACCTGAGAGAAACAAGCAGTCAAGAGCAGTCTTGGGGTAAGGTCCTGTTTCTCACCCAAGCATATACACAACAATATCTTTGAGCTACATTGCAGATACTGAAATCCCCTCAGGTGGGAGAAATTTAACAATGGTATGACGCCCAGAAGCATGTAGACCCCAGGCCAGTTGGACCTGGAGGTTGATGATGGTGATTCCTACTTATCCCACCACCAACCCATCAGAAGAATGTCCACAAGCTGATCACACCCAAAACTTCTCACTATCTTTCCTAATTTGGGACACAGGGTTTTGATGGCATTAGCCTGCTGTGGGCCCCTTTGCCTGGCAAAGTAAAAACGCTGTCTTTCTAACTTCAACAAAATTCTGTCCCCGAGATTTGACGCAGCAGGTCGCACAAAGTCGGACATGACTGAAGTGACTTAGCAGCAGCAGCAGTGTACTCAGGAGCTGAGCTTTCAGCATCATCATCAAAATAAGTCTCTGCCTTCCCCATGTGTCCTTCATATCTCTTTTATAATGCATCTCCCTTGCTTTACTGTTATTTGTCCAGTTACTTTATCATCAATCCCTGATAGGCAGGAATTGGGATTACGGTCAGTAAGTTCCATTTGGGTGTTAAGATCAGTGCCCTGCATGTGGAACCTGCTAGTCCCTACAAGAAATGTTAGCAGCTAAACTGGATGGCCACAGTTCTACCTTTCTCCAAACACCTTCACACAGCAGCCCACCAGAGTGCATGACAGTTCCACCATCAGAGCCACTCCCTTGATTTAAAAGCTTGCCTATAGAAGGTCTCTGCTGAAATGTAGACATAATAGCTAGAAATGTAATGGATGGATTCATTAATACCTCGGGTTATTAGTTACTCACCCATCAGAGTTCAACCACCACTGGTCTGTAAAGAATGGACTCATTTTCCAAGGTAAGCAATGCCTCATTTCTTGGTGGTGGACACAGGTGAGGAAACTCTTAAACATGCCTCCTTCACCAGCAAAATGATTCCCAAGTGGTTGCAAGCTTCTAGTCCATTCCCTGTGATGATTCAATGGTATTTACAAAGAGACAGCATGATCTTTCTGGTTCTAGAGGGGATATGGGTGAAACAGCAGAGGGTTGGGGGGTGATGCAAGGCTTCAGGTTCTGACATGAAGCCTGCTGTATCTCATTCAAAAATCTTGGCTCAGAAACCTTGTAGTGAAGAGAGGTTAGAAAGGGACTAAACCGAGTTGAAGAGTGGCCCTCCCAAATTCATGTCCAACTGGAAACTCAAAATGTGACTTTACTTGAAAAAAGGGTCTTAGCTGATGTACTCGGGACAAGATGAGGACATATTGGATTAGGATGGGCTCTAAATCCAACGACTGGTGTCTGTAGAAGAGGAGAGAACTCATAGACACAGAGTAGAGCAGATGAGGATGAAGGCAGACATAGGAAGAATGGAGCTAGAAGCCAAAGAAAGCCAAGGGTTGTCTACAACTAGTTCTTTTTCAGAAGCTAGAACCAGAGGCACAGAACAGATTCTCCCTCTGAGCCTCCAGCAGGAACCAATTCTGCCAACACCTTGATTTTGTACTTCTGGACTTCAGAACTATGAGAGGATATATTCCTGTTGTTTTAAGCCACCAAGTTTGTTATGGCAGCCCTAGGAAACAAACACAGTAACCGACTTGCAGAGATGGCCTAATATGTACCAGGCACTTTACTTCAGTGCTACACAACCCTCACGAACAGCGCTGTTACCATGTTTTTACAGATGAGAAACATTGATACCCAAAGAGATTAAGAACTTGTCTAGTGTCACAGAGCCAGGAACCTGGAACCGGCAAATTTGGTTTGGAGTCTATGAAGTTGTATTAGATTGTTGGTGTTCTTCTGTCACTGACGTCCTCTTTCTTTCCCTGAAGGCTTACTAAGTTACACGAACTCCTTTGGAAGATCTACATGTTGGGTCCTAATCTCTACCTATTTTGTTCACAGATGTATCCCAAGTGCACAGAGCAGCTTCTGGCACAGAAAAGTTGCTTAACAAATATTTGCTGAATAAATGAATCCTCTCCTAAATCCCATGGTGTAGGTATAATTATCATACTCGTTTTGCAGAAGAAGAAAATGAGGCACACAGGGGGTCAGGGACTTTCCCAGAATCTTGATCTGACCTTGGTATCAGATCACAATGGGATTCATTCCCTCACCCCAAAGCCAAGGGACACTGACATTCATAAACCCAGTTCCTCAGAATTATCTGCACTTCATCATATTCAGCGTATCATTTATTGAGCATTGCCCAGTGTAGCACTGGGTGAGGTGTTTTGCAAACAGTCTCACCTTTAACCCTTATTATACTCATGGGCTAGTTACTATGAGCATCCCGTTTTAACATACTGGGATTTGAGGCACAGCGAGATGAAATAATGTTTCTGATGTCACAAACTGGTGGACTGGTAGGTGACAGGACCACTGTTCAATTTCTGATTTCAAAGCATGTGCTCAAAGCCATTAAGTAGACTGTCTGTCTTAGCAGGAACTCCACCCAACATGAACAATGTCAAAAGAATGAAAGCTGAAGGCTGGTGATGGCCTCCTCCAGGCTTCTTCCTTTTGTGGCCAGTGGATGGGACCTCCAACTCTATGCAACTCTGAATTCTCTGTGCTCACTCAACTCATCTTGGATTGGTTCTATTCACCCTTTGCCAGAAAGCATAGGCTCTTCCCAGGAATTCTCTCTCCCTTCCTTCATCCAAAGCTGAGGACTGTTCATTTACTTCTCTGTCAAATAAAGATGGGCTTAAAGATAGAAGAGGACTGTGGATATACCAGGAATATAGCAGTGAAAAGACAAATACTGTTTCTCTTCTCAAGAGACTTCACCCAATGTTTTTTCCTTGCTAGTTCCCAAAAGTTCTATCTTATTTATTTCCCTTGGCAACTGCTGGCTTCACACCACCATGAAAGGGTTTTTTTTTTTTAATGCAATCCCAAGATGCATTCCCCTTCAGAGTGAAGTATACATAGATTCTGTAATGATACTGCTTTTTAACATGGGTTCAGTCTTTGCAAATGACTATATTGGCAGAGTTGCTGTCATCAGGAAGGTGGAAGGGCCTCCCACTCCTGGAATTATACCACAGAGGTGGATGTCTACCCTGCCTGCGAGGAAGCCTGGCTTTGCCTAGAGTGCCCCTGTATTCCCTTCCATCTGGCTGAGTGCCTAAGAAGATCTTGAATATGATAGTGGTAACAGTAAGGAAACCCAGAGAACATCTCGATCAGCCGTCCCAATTCACTCATGGAGAAAATGGGACTCCCCAGAGGGAATTCACTCTCCCAGCTGACAAGCACCAGCTGGCCTGAATCCCTTCCCATACACAGTATTGGGCCACCACATTACTGGTCTTTGTGGATGTCGGTAGAATGCCTTAAAGTAGGAGGAAAGAGTTTATCTTGTGAGAAGGGAAGGGAAGCAGGTTCATCTGGGGCCTCTTCTGGAACTTGGCACTTATAATCATGTCAAAGTAACCTATCATGGACTTGACCCTAGCACCCAGGAATAGGAGTGTGCGGAGGAAGGAGTGTCTCAGAAGGAACCTTGATACAAAGCAGGCAAAGGCAGCAAAAGTTGTATTGAGTGACACAAGGGCTTGAGGATTTATTGTCCACTCACAGACAGACAACAGTCTGGCCAGAGGGCCTTAGCAGTCCTGCAAATCATGGGGGATTTCCCACTGAGCTGTGCATTCTCTGGAAAGAATTACCTAGCTTAAGAACAAGACCAAGTGGTGTGCCCAGTTTAGGCCCACGTGGTGGGAGGAGGGGAACTCTTCATCTGTTATGACTCCACTTTGGACTGATTCTTGGAGATTCTAGAAGCTCCTTTATGCATCCCTACATCTAGGGTGCAATAGTGGATGCTCAATCAATATTTATTGAGTGAATGAGTCCCCTGGGAAGGGTAATATATTAACATATTATTTGCTGCTAATAGCTTGGTACAAATTAGTTTAAAATTAAAATTAACACTTCTTCAGTACTTTGCATCTTATTACAGTAGCACATGCAGAATCCCATTTAGTTTTCACAATATTCTTAGGAAAGCTGTATTTGTGACCTTGGGTAAAACAGCTAACCTTTCTATGACTTAGTTTCCCCATCTATAAAATAAAATTAATAGTACCTATCCCATAGAGGTAGAATGAATGGGTAATACATGTAAAGCATTAAAGTCTTTCCGCAGGGACTGTTATTTCTATGTATTGTGGGCTGTTCTCCATTCCAGGGAGACAGGCTATTTAAATGGTGCCTTGGGATGTGGAGACAGAGATGTGACTAATGGCAGCTCCTGCTCAAGGTTACCATCATGGACCCTGACCGCTGGCAGACAGTTCCTCACCAAGACAGAATGTGGGCTGGAGTCCACTCTGGCTTCACAACTTTAGCCCAGAATTTTACTTTGGAAGGCACTATAAATTCTTCCTTTGGTTGTTTACTTATTGTTCTCAGATTATGTGGAGAGGCCTCTGGAACCTTCGGACAACGTTATCATGAGCCTAGAGAACTGGTGAGGAAGAAGCTGAGAGGAAAATAAGAGCATGGGGGTTGCTTAGGACCCCACCTTGGCATTTGTCTGCCACATTTTTCTAAGCTAGATGTTCATTAGTACCCAGGGGCTATGGCCAAGCCAAGTTCCTCCACTCCACTCTGTTCTCTTCTACTGCAAGCCTCCAGCCTGAGCCTAGTAAATGAGCCCCACTCCTCATGCCCTCAACTTTCTTCTCTCCACTAACTCTGCCTTATGAGGGAACACAACTCTGTAAACATCAGAACACAGGAAGAGCAAAAGAGAGAGAGAAAATAAACAAATTAAAAAAAGGAAAAAGGAGTACATGGAGTACAGGCTGGGCTGTGGTGGGGAGGGTATGGTGGGAAGGGAGGTGGAGAGTAAGACAGGACGATGAGGTCCCAGGAGGTGCAGTGGGTTCAGCCACTGAAAGGACTCTGAGCCAAGGACATTTAATATCAAGTTTGCAAATAGCCAGCCTATGGGTTGAATCCAGCCATGAAAAAATTGGGGGTTTTAAAATTTGGGGAATTTTCCACGAAACCCCAAATAGCCAGCTTAAAAAGATCCAGTCATTCTGGATTCACATTTCATAGCAACAACGGAGCAGAGCTGTGAAGTGGCTGTCCCCTCCAAAGAGGTACATGCCATTCCTACTTGACACAGTCTCCACCACTCTCTATTGTGTGGCACTCAACCTAGGTCACTCATTTAAATTATTTAAGCCCCTGTAGGTACCTGAGATTGGGAGACTTAGTTTATATGTATCATTCTTAGTACCAGTTGATGAAACTACCTCCGTCTTACCTAGCTACCTCCAAAATATAGACCTGAAAGATGGTTTTGAAAGGAGTATAGAA
Source organism: Oryx dammah (assembly GCF_014754425.2). Taxonomy (NCBI): domain Eukaryota; kingdom Metazoa; phylum Chordata; class Mammalia; order Artiodactyla; family Bovidae; genus Oryx; species Oryx dammah. The sequence continues at coordinate 39,024,996 of NW_024070189.1, forward strand.
GGGTAGAGATGGGGAGTAGAGGTGAAAAAGGAGAGACAATTTGCAACCGGGAAAGGAAAAAACCCATAGTGAGGAGAGGAAGGGTTGACAAGTAGAGAGAGAGGGAGGAGTTAGAGTTCCCCTTTCCTGTCTGTTCCCACTGGCTCCCTGGATTTCCTTAAACAAGGCATGTAATCCTTGTGGATCAGTAACTTTCCTCATTAGTACAAAGTTGTATCACCATATTCAACATCAAATAGTGAAACTTCCATCCAGCTCTTATGAGAGTAAATCAGATGGAGATTCTGAAATAAATTAATCAGTGATATCATACTGATTATATTGGCTTCCCTGAAAGACTGATTTAATATTTATCAAGCTTAGAATTTGTGCACCTGTATAAATGATACTGTGAATTCCCTGGTGGCTCAGATGGTAAAGCATCTGCCTACAATGCGGGAGACCTGGGTTTGATCCCCAGGTTGGGAAGATCTCCTGAAGAAGGAAATGGCAACCCACTCCAGTATTCTCGCCTGGAAAATCCCATGGACAGAGGAGCCTCTTAGGCTACCTTTACTACCTTCTTCCAGCTTGTATTAATTTCACAAAATGAGGCATTTGGACTCAAGAATTTCTAGGTTAAAGCTTTCAAAAGGGTGGTGGAGTTGTGTGTGCTGGGTAAGGAGAGAGAGAAAGGTGAGGTTTATTGTATGTCATTTCATTGAAACAGCAGTCAATCTTAACCATCCTTTAAATAGTTCTCATCTCCCTGACTACTGGTGTTTGCCAATATTGCAGCTGATTTGCTGTAAAAATTCTGAAATTGTTTGCTATTTCTGAAAGAAAGAGCTTTCATGCTAGAGAGATTTAAGGACTTCTGTTTACATGTTTGCATCTATCTGGGTTAACTCTGATCAGCTTTTTCTAACCCAGACATCAAGTTGGTCTAGAAACTGTTCATTTCATTCATTCACTGAATAATTCCTGAGCACCAGCAACATACCAGGCACAGTTTCAGGTGCAGGAACAAAGAAAGAGAGGCCTCTCCTCTCATGAAGCCTCCAGCCTAGAAGGTGGACACAGGCATTAAATAAACCCACACAGGTTCAGATTGGGGGTTGGGAATGAAAGTAGCTTAAACCAACACGAGTTGAAGTTGTGTGAGGTGAAGAGGGCTCTTTTAATAAGGTGCATGCTGAGGAATGAACATGTCCGGGCTCCAGTGATAAGAAGGAAAGTTCTCTGTGAAGATCTGGGGGAGGGTGTTCCTGCAACAGAAACAGCAAATGTAGAGGTTTGGAGGCATGGAAAAGCCTGCTCTGTGTAAAGAAATGGCAGCATCAGATGAAGGTGTGAGACATGAGGGGCAGGGGTGGGGGTGGAGTGTGGCGGGTGGTTCCTGGAACCAGTGAGATCAATTACAAGATATTTTAAGGGACATGCAATTTGGTTACTTTTAAGCACTGAATACTAATTGGAAGCAGACTAATAAATGTACTAAAGAACCCCCTTAGGGAACCTACTTTAATGAATAGAGAAGTGTTTACAATTATAGTAACAGGGTTGTCTGTAAATAAATGTGTCTAAAAATGCTTAATTTGACATTTTTAAAACAATTTGTCCTTTTAAGCAGTTTAAACGCACTGTTTCCCAAATGTTGTTAAGATCTTCCATTTGCATTCTAAATCTTTTTCATCTCTTCTCTCCCTCTTCCTCTCAAGTAAGTTCTGACTAGCTCTTAAGAGCTTGGAGTTCTTCACAGATTTTGAAAAGGCCAACACCAATCAAGTTCTTACTGAAACTACCACAAATTTTTAATGAATAAAGTCTAGATTTTTTGCAGCATTCCTAGAACAATAGTTGATAGTTATTATATTAGTTATATTGATTCCCAATGTGCATACATTATTAACTCCATCTTGCAAATGAGGAAAATGATGCTTAGAAAAGTTATATAGCTTCATCAAGGTTACATGGCAAGGAGTCAGAAGGGTCAAGATTAAAAGCCAGATCCTCTGAACAACCTACAGACATATAAGCATAGTAAGTGTGCTGTATCAGAAGTTAAGTTGGCCTAGGTTCTAGTCTCTAACTAGCTCGTGTTGCTAACTAGCTCATGACCTTGGATGAGGTGCTTAACTTCTCTAAGGGCTTAGTTTCTTTATCAGGAAAAACTGTTGCTCATGATACCTGCTTAGTCTCACCAGACTGCATCCATTTCACAAATGTGTCCTACATGCCATGGAGTGTGCTGCGGGCTGCATATACCAGGGAAACAGGATGCAGAAGCTGGCTTCATGGAGATTACCATCATGGAGAAGGTATTATTCAAATGATCCTACAAATAGTAGTTTAAAAAAAAAATCACAGTGAAAGCAAGTCTTCTGATGGAGTTACAGGAAGACCTGACTAAGGGTGTACCTTACCAAGGGTTTTGGCATTGCCTTGGGCCAATCTTCATTGCAAATAGTCAACAACCAGCACAAGCAAGGCTCTGACCTGGCATTTCGGGGCTCAGGAACCTGTTGCAGATCAGTGAGACAGCATATTCTCTTCTAAGACAAGAAAGATCCTAAGTTCTTTGGCAAAAAAGTCAGACCTGACAGGAAGACTTAGTGGTCAAGTCCTCAAATGCTGGAAAGGAAATTAGTTTCAACAAAAACACAGAGCTGAACATTAGGCCCTTCCACTTTCTGCCTCAGATGCTAATCTGGCTGGCAACTGTGGTGTACAGGAGACAAAAGGTCACATAGGTGCTCTGTGCTGTGTGCCTCTCCCCCACCAACACCTTTTTAATCTCTGATGGTGTGATGAAGGATTCAGGATGCTGGGCTCCTGCCTTAATCAGATTCATTCCACTCCGTTGGTGGTGGTGGTGGTGCTGTTTTCTGGTGTCTCTGAGGAAATAAAGATGATAAATAGAGAGAAGTCTCATACTTCATTAGCATGGATGGGCAGACAGATCCCAGTAGTAATTAATCCCAAGATGCTTACAAATTTTTCCTTCTTTGTTAACCAAGAGTCGGGGTTTGCAGTGGTTGCCATAAAGGAAGAATGAAAACTGAACAACTACATCCTCCTGATGGAGTTGGAAAGAGAGATGGCAAAATATTGATTAATCATCCCATGATGCTTAACAAATATCCGTGTCTTACAAGTCAAGACCTTAGGTGCTTAAGGAAAAACAAGTCATAGGCATGCAGTATCCTTTTAGGACAGCATAGAAAATTCTGTAGCTTAAGCCTGGGTTAGAAAAGATCTGTTTTTTTCTTGGGAGGGGGTAAGGAAAAAGGGAATATAAAGAAGGTAAGGGCCCCCCAAACAATGTAAAACAGCAATGAATGCTTATGGAAATTGGGTTGTTTTGGAACTTTTGTGTATAATTAAGGATCAGGCAGAAAATCCTTTTGTTTCAGCCCTGGGATTGTTCAACATCTTTCCAGAATATCCACGTTCTCTTTCTTGCCTAGTAAGGACTGCAGAATGGCTAAAGGTCAGTCATTCCAAGACAGTCATTCTGGAAGGATGTGAGTTGTTGTGAGGTTTTGGGGACACTATTGTGACCATTAATTCTTTTTATGCTTTGACCTAAGTAAGAGCAGGAGATTCAAGTTTTGGTTCTAGCTCCATAAAGCATGAATCATGTGACCTTGGGTAAATAATTTTACCTCTCTGAACCTCAGTTTACTTACCTGAAAAATCAGTAATCATGCCCAGGATACCTTGAAATTCCTATGTTCCTGAATTTTAAAAGTCTGCATTTATAGCAATTTTAGGATATTGGGCTGAGTATATCAAACCAGGACAGATACCTCTCATGCTTTTTAAACATATTTGAGAGGTGAAAGGTGTATTTGTACAGTGGTGGTAGTGAGATGGGATTTATCTATTTCTTCTTAAAGATTTTTGGGAAGCATTAAAGATAAACAACTAAGCCCTTCTCAAACTCTTCCAAAAGGCTGAAGAAGAGAGAACACTCCCAAAGTCATTCTCGGAAGTCACCATCACCCTGATACCAAAAGACAAAAACACTACCGAAAAAGAAAAGTGCAGGCTAATATCTTTGATGAAAACAGATGCAAAAATTCTCAACAAAATATTAGTAAAATGAATCCAACAACACATAAAAAAGATCATATACTATGATCCAAGCTGGATTCATCCCAAGGTCACCAGGACGATTCAACATATGAAAATCAATCAATGTCATACTTATATCAGCAAAGGAAAAAGCAAAAACCTCATGATCATCTCTAGATGCAAAAATATCATTTGATAAAATTCAACATTAATTTATGATAAGAACTTTTAACAAAGTGATATAGAGGGAACATATATCAAGATAATAAAAGATATTTATGACAAACATAATACTCAATTGTAAAAAGCTGAAAGGCTCCCTGCTGAAATCTGGAACAAGACAAAGATGGCCACTCTCACCACTTCTATTCAACAGAGTACTAGAAGGCAATGGCACCCCACTCCAGTACTCTTGCCTGGAAAATTCCATGGATGGAGGAGCCTGGTAGGCTGCAGTTCATGGGGTCGCTAAGAGTCAGACACGACTGAGCGACTTCACTTTCACTTTTTACTTTCATGCATTGGAGAAGGAAATGGCAACCCACTCCAGTATACTTGCCTTGAGAATCCCAGGGATGGGGGAGCCTGGTGGGCTGCTGTCTCTGGGGTTGCACAGAGTCAGACACGACTGAAGCGACTTAGCAGCAGCAGCAGCAGAAGTCCTAGCCACACTAGTCAGGCAAGAACAGGAAATGAAAGAATCCAAATTAGATGAGAAGAGGTAACATAGTCATTCTAGGCAGATGGCATGATACTCAATACGTGTGCTTAATCACTTAGTTGTGTCCAATTCTTTGCAACCCCATGGACTATAGCCTACCAGGTTCCTCTATTCATGGGATTCTCCAGGCAAGAATACTGGAGTGGGTTGCCATTTCCTTCTCCAGGGGATATTTCTGACCCAGAAATTGAACCCTTGTCTCCTACATTGCAGGCAGATTCTTTACTGTCTGAGCTACCAGGGAAGCCTGATACTAAATATAGATAATCCTAAAGACTCCAAACAAAAACTACTAGAATTGATAAATTCAGCAAGGTAGCAGGATACAAGACTAACCTGTTGCATTTCTTCATACTAGCAGTGAAATATTACAAAGGGAAAGTAAAATATATATATATGTAAATGTATTTTTAAAATACCTTTTAAAATCACATAAAATAAAATGCTTAGGAATAAACTTGACCAAGGAGGTAAAAGATATATGCTAAGAACTATAAAACATTGATAAAGGAAACTGAAGATGATTCAAAGAAATGGAAAGATATCTCATGATCTTAGATTGGAAGAATTAATATTGTTAAAATGGCCATACTACCCAAAGCAACCTACAGATTTAATGTAATCTCTATCAAATTACCCATGAAATTTTTCACAGAACTAGAATAATTCTAAAATTTATATGGAACCATAAAAGACTCAGAATTTCCAAAGCAATCCTGAGGGGAAAAAAATAAAGCTGGTGGCGTAACTCTCCCAGACTTCAGACAATACTACAAAGTTATAGTAATCAAAACAGCATGGTATTGGCACAGAAACAGACATATGGATAATGGTACAGAACAGAGAGTCCAGAAATAAACCCACACACTTACAGTCAATTAATCTTTGACAATGGAGGCAAGAATATACAATGGAGAAAAAATAGTTTCTTCAGCAAGTGGTATTGAGAAAGCTGGACAGCCAAATGTAAATCAATGAAGTTAGAACACACCCTCACATTATACACAAAAATAAACTCAAAATGGCTTAAAGATTTAAATATAAGACACGACAAAATCAAACTCCTAGAAGAGAACATAGGCAAAACATTCTCTGACATAAATCATATCAACGTTTTCTTAGGCCAATCTCTCAAGTCAATAGAAATAAAAGCTAAAACAGACAAATAGGATCTAATCAAGCTTACAAGCTTTTACACAGCAAAGGAAACCATAAACAAAATGAAAAGACAATCTGTTGCCTGGGAGAAAATATTTGCAAAAGATGAAACCAACAGGGTTAACTTTCTAAAATATACAGATAACTCATATAATTCAATAACAAAGAACCAACCAACTCAATCAAAAGTGGGTGAAGACCTAAACAGACATTTCTCAAAAGATGACATTTAGTTGGCCAATAGGCACATGAAAAGATGTTCAACATCACTAACCATCAGAAAAATGCAAATCAAAACTACAACGAGGTACCACCTCACACCCATCAGAATGGTCATCGTTAAAAGTCTGTTGTTGTTGCTGTTCACTCACTCAGTCGTATCTGACTCTTTGCAACCCCATGGACTGCAGCAAGCCAGGCTTCCCTGTCCTTAACCATCTCCCAGAACTTGCTCAAACTCATTTTAACTGAGTCGGTGATGCCATCCAACCATCTCATCCTCTGTTGTTCCCTTCTCCTCCTGTCTTCTGTCTTTCCAGCATCAGAGTCTGTTCTAATGAGTTGGCTCTTCAGATCAGGTGGTCAAATATTGGAGCTTCATTTCAGCATCAGTGCTTTCAATGAATATTCAGGGTTGATTTCTTTTAGGATTGACTGGTTTGATCTCCTTGCTGTCCAAGAGACTCTCAAGAGTCTTCTCCAACACCACAGTTCAAAAGCATCAGTTCTTCAGTGCTCAGCCTTCTTCATGGTCCAACTCTCACATCCATAAATGACTACTGGAAAAACTATAGCTTTGACTAGATGGGACTTTGTTGATAAAGTAATGTCTCTGCTTTATAATATGCAGTCTAGGTTGGTCATAGCTTTTCTTCCAAGGAGTAAGCGTCTTTTAATTTCATGGCTGCAGTCACCATCTGCAGTGACTTTGGAGCCCCCAAAAATAAAGTCTGACACTGTTTCCCCATCTATTTGCCATGAAGTGATGGGACCAGATGCCATGATCTTAGTTTTCTGAATGCTGAGTTTTAAGCCAACTTTTTCACTCTCCTCTTTCACTTTCATCAAGAAACTCTTTAGTTCCTCTTCACTTTCTGCCATAAGGGTGGTGTCATCTGCATATCTGAGGTTATTGATATTTCTCCCAGCAGTCTTGATTCCAGCTTGTGCTTCATCCAGTCCAGCATTTCGCATGATGTACTCTGCATATAAGTTAAATAAGCAGGGTGACAATATGCAGCCTTGACATACTCCTTTCCCAATTTGGAACCAGTCTGTTGTTCCATGTCCAGTTCTAACTGTTGCTTCTTGACCTGCATATAGATTTCTCAGGAGGTCAGGTGGTCTGGTATTCCCATCTCTCAGAATTTTCCACAGTTTATTGTGATCCACACAGTCAAAGGCTTTGGCATACTCAATAAAGCAGAAGTAGATGTTTTTCTGTAACTCGCTTTTTTGATGATCCACCGGATGTTGGCAATTTGATCTCTGATTCCTCTGCCTTTTCCCGTACAATATTACAAATCTCAAAAGTCTGCAAATAGCAAATGCTTGAGAGGGTGTGAGGAAAAGGGAGCCCTCGTATACTATTGGTGGGAATGTAAATTTGTATAACCACTATGGAAAACAGTATCAAGGTTCCCTAAAAGATGAAAATTAGAATTACCATACAATCTAACAATCCCACTTCTGGGCATATATCTGGAGAAAACTATGGTTTGAAAAGATATATGCACCCCAATGTTCACAGAACCACTATTTACAATAACCAAGACATGAAGCAACCCCAATGCCCACTGGAAGATGAATGGTTAAAGGTGTGGTACATATATATACAACAGAATACTCAATCACAAAAATGAATGAAAGAATGCAGCAATATGTTTGAACCTAGAGATTATCATATTAAGTGAAGTCAGAAAGAAAGGTAAATACCTTATGATACCACTTTTATGTGGAATCTTAAATATGACACAAATGAATTTATTTACAAAACAGAAACAGACTCACAGACAAAAAGACAGGATTACCAAAGGGGAAGGGGTGGGTGAGGGATAAATCAGGAGTTTGGGAAGCACATACAAACTACTATATATAAAATAGATAAACAACAAGGTCCTACTGTATAGCTTAGGGAACTATATTCAATATCCTACGGTGGAAAAGATATGAAAGAAATGTGTGTGTATGTGTGTGTATCCAAATCACTTTGCAGTAAAGAGGCAAACTAACAAAATAGTATAATTCAACTATACTTCAAATAAAAAATAACTAAGAATTGTTTGTAATTTGTATACTGAATACATACGTGTTCCTAAAGAATTTTACAGTATTTAAAACTGTTTAGTCACTTGGACACTTTAATTTTACTCCTCAAAGATTTTTTCTTTTCTGATTGTTTTTTGTGTACATCCTCACTTTGTTTTCAAACATTTTATTCTTAAAACATGGAGAAGTCAAACTCAGCCAATAGATTAAATATGTGTATTGCCTGAATTAAGGAAAACTTCTTATACTTTCTGGATCTCTGAGCATCTCAAGTTGAATCTTCTGAATTCTTGGAAGCTCCAAATCCATTTGCTGAGGCAAGAAGAAAAAAAAAAATTCTTGGAGGGTATCCAAAATAGAATTAGACTGAATTTCCAGTGGTTTCTGTTCAGCCCTAGCCTCTTTGACTTGCCATGGGTCCTGCCCATCATACTCTATTAAGAAGAAAATGGCCAAGAAATACCTGCAGGTTTTTAGCAAACAAACTCTACTTCACTGGAGATGTGCATTAGAACACTGGGCAAAGCTAACAGTGCCACACAATAAATAAATACACCAATAAATAAAGAGAAATACAAGGTCTCTTTTTAAAGATGCAAAATGAGAAAGAACATTATTTTCACTTTCTTGAGACTCAGCCTCCACTATGAACCAAAAATCAGAGTTCACCACCCTAATACTCTAAACCTATTGAACCAGATCAAAATCTCTGTATCTAAATATGCTGTGAGTTGAACCTGAACAAAGCCAATATTTCATCTGGTTCAAATTCATGTTCTTTTTTTTTTTTATGCTCACAGAATTACCTAAGTGATTTAGTGACCAGCATTTCTCACTTGAAGAACCTTAAGAAACGGTGCTTGCATCTGTGCTGTGTGGCAGTGATCAAGATGAGTATTTTTATTTTTCTTAACATGAAATATCTATTCCAAGGCTATAGAGCTCAGGTTCCTCATATCTTTGGTATGTGGTGGGACAAAATTTTGTGGATTTCAGGGTTTTCTTTTGGTTAAAAAACCAACACAGCTTCGAGACTTTCACATACAATAACCCAAGATAGTTCCTGCCTGCCCAGTTCCCAGATAAAAGATAAACAAAACGAGTGCGGGGCAGTTGATAAGTTTTTTGAAACAGGATGCATTTTTCCCATGTTCAGATCTGAAAATACTCAACTGTAATTTAATCTACCTTTATTAGATTACACAGTTATGTCCACAAAATTGTGGAAACCATCCTAAATTAGTAAGGGCAGGGAAGAAGCAGGCTGAATATGAGAACTCCTGCTGCTCTTGCCTGCCATGTCTTCTGAATAGAGAGGCAAGGCATGGGCGAAGCGCTCGATTTATCAGGGACAAGGGAGCTCAGCACCCCTCGAGTGTCCCCAGTAGGAAGCCCACCTCCTACTTTGGAGTCACCCCAGCTTCAAAGAGTCTGCTGGACAGCTGCAGAACAGGCCAAAAATGGCCAAGTCATCCAAAAGTCACCCTTTACTGGTCTAAATATGCTTCATGCTTACAGAGGCATACATAGTGTTATGGACTAAAATATGGGACACCCAATTAAATTTCTTTTTTAGAGAAATAAAAATAATTTTTAGTATGTCTTAAATATTTCCTAGAATATACTAATACTAAAAAAAATTTGTTCATCTGAAATACAAATTTAATTGTTTGTATTTTGATTTGCTAAATCTCACAATAAACTTCAGATCACCCCAAAATATCACAACAATTTGATATCAAACAAAATATCAAACAAAGTGATTTGTTTTGCTTTTACGATAGCAAAATTGAAATAAACCATGTGGTAGGAATGAATCTTAGGCTATAAATATAGGCATGAAAGTTATATCATTTCTTTTTTTTAAAGAGTAGCTATTCTTCCAGCTGCCCAAACCAGCAGGAAATTCAGCCTCAGTCCATTAGGGAACCCTGCACCTTCTTAGGGCCCCATCTCAATGCAGAACCTTAGGCAGTGTCCAGAGACTAGGGTAGTCAAGATATCATGGTGGCCAGTCACATCCTCGGAGCTTGGGACTCTGAAACCACTTTAGGGAGAGAGGCTCTATCTGAGTTTTCTGTGGGGCTAGGTGAACTTTTTTTTCAAGACATAGCATCTCTGTACTTAGGAGCTCTGTTTTTGTTGTTGTTGTTGCTTTGTTTGGTTGGGGTTATTTTTGCATCACCCTACACAGCATGCAGGATCTTAGTTCCCTGACCAGAGATCCAGCCCAAGCCTCCTGCTTTGGGAGACCAAAGTCTTAACATCACTGGACTACCACTTAAGTCCCAGGAGCCATGTTCTGATCAATTATCTTTCCATCCATATTGACTTTTACTTAAATTCTGTGAACTCTCTTCCTTTTCCTCTTGTTAACTTTAAAGGCATTCTCTCACTTCCAGTTGACCTCAAATACATAGTTGCTTCCGTAACTGTTAGGCTTTTATGACAGACAGGAAAGTTTCTGTCTACAAGTATTACTACTCCCTCCGAAGTAATCGCTGAGGAAATAATCCCTTATGGGGCTGAATACCTGCTTGCAATGGAAGCAGGTAAGATCATGGAGACTGCACTGAAATGGTTAGGTGTTTTCTTTTGTACTCTGCCATTATCAATGCCACATGTCCAAGGAAGATAAAAGACAAGTAAATCAGACCCAGAACAACTCATTGCTTAGAGCCAAACCCAAGTACAGTCCAGATCAGTTGAATCCCAGGCAATCTTCTGACACACAAACAAGAAATAAATATTGATTACTGTATGCCACTGAGTTTTGGAGGAGTTTGTTAGGTAAAATAACAAATACAGGTACAAATAAAAATTCATATTTCAGTAGATTACTGAATTCAGTAAACTGTCTTGACACACTTAATGCTCAACTATGATACTGAAGCATTTATTGTATCCCAAAATCACAGCTATAAGTCTGTGACCCCAAGGCTTGCTTGCTGTCTTTCCATAACATCTGACATCATTTTCTAAGTTATTTATTTCTTCTAATAGTTAATATTCATGTAATGCCTTGACGTTTGCAAAGTGCCCTCAAATGCATTATCTTATTAGATCTTTTTAACAATCCAGTTGTGAGGTAAGGTTGATCTTACCAGCCCCATTTGAGAGACAAAGAAACTGATTCAGAATGAAGTCAAAGATTGCCCATGGAAACAAAGCCAGTTTTGAGTTCCAGACCAGAGCTGGAGTTCCAAACACATCTCACTCCTCCTATAAAGCTCCTTCCACCATATTATGGCTGCCCTGAGAACATCCAGCACAGGTCTGGGCACATTACAGTTCTCAGTAAACACCTGAGGCATGATGGGGAGACCAGTGAGTATGAAGTCAAAGCTCCCAGGAAACGTCTCACTAGCAATTCTCACCCCATAGTTTCTATTATTGTGTTAACCGGTATTTGGGGAGTGAGTAAAGGGACAGGGTAGAGAAGATTGGATGCTATTTAATACATTTTAGAAATCCTGGTTTAACAAATTAAATGTCTTTATTGCTGGGTCTTTAGTGGGTTTGAGGGGCTTATTTGCATGACTTTCTAGGTGAGGGATAGAGTATACTGCTTTTCTCTAACTGATTTGGCCATGGAATCTTTTGAATCAGAAATCATTTTGTGGGATTTGCTGGGATCCGTGGAACCCACCTTAGGAAATACCAGCTTATAGCCTTGGACTACCTAGGTTCTGTCCTTTGGCATTTTCATTTTGCATTATCCAGAGCTGTTTGTGTTGTGGGCACCCTCCAGGCTCTTTAAGCTATTGTTAATGACTCTATTCTAATTCCAAGAAACTTTTAACCTAATGGGATCATAACTTGGTATATTGATTAAAGTTCTTTTGGTTGCAAACACAAAAAGCAACTCTGGCTAACTTCTCTTAAGATTAGGAAGACTCACAGAATCATAAGAATTGCCAAACAATTGCGATTTGAAAAGAGAAGGAGTGGGAGCAGTTTAGCTTTTCAGCCCCGGGAGTCACTGAAGCTGCCACTCAACTAACTCTGCTGTGGAAACATCTCTGTCTGCATCTTTTAGTCAGATTTCAGGTTCCTGGGATGGAGAATCTGATTGTCTTTGCATAGGCCATGTCTTTGTCCCAGGATCATTCAGCCAGGGAAGAGAGGAAACTGCTGTGATCTGAATTGCCACTCTGATGCATGGCTCCTATGTCTGCTTTGCAATGAACAGAGTCCCATCTTTTGTGGGGATTGGTGTGAAATTGGTGGATAAAGCTATAACTACCCTTCAAAGTCTGTTACGTTTCTTTCTAGGGATGTAAGACATTGCTTTTTCTTCCTTTGATCACCAAATGAGTTTTAAAGCTACACTATAAAAAAATTGAGTTGTCAGCACTAAGACACATACTTAGCCTGGAGAACCACTTTTGCAATTAGGGCATCCCATGAAACCAATGAACATTTGCTTAGGGGCTAGTGAAATAGTGGCTGGACTTGCTCACACTTTTCAAATCCTCTTAACCTCTTCCTCTTTTAACAAATGTAGACAGCAGAATTCATAGAGTTTAATATATATTTGATGCAACTCGACTGTACACCAGAAATGGAATAATATGGAACTTCCTTGGTGGCTCAAATAGTAAATAATCCACCTGAAATGCAGAAGCCCGGGGTTCAATCTCTGGGTCAGGAAGATCCCCTGGAGAATGGGATGGCAACCCACTTCAGTATTCTTACCTGGAGAATTCCATGGACAGAGGAGCCTGGCAGGATACAGTCTATAGGGTCACAAAGAACCAAACATGACTGAGTGACTAACACACTTTAAACAATATAATAGCATGGCAAAAACCTTAGAAGTAAGAGTCTAGCATCCCCCTGGTTAGTTACCAAAAAAAAATAAAGGTGAGGTAATTATCAAGAATGGTATCCCAGAAGAGAGCTTTGAGGGGGCATTACTCTAGTCTTGATTCAACAACAATCTAAACTATTTTTTAAACAAGTTAAAACAGGTTTTCTTCTCCTCCTGAAATTCCAAATTCAAAAGCAAATGAGGCATTAAAAAAAAAATTAAGCCTCAAAAGGCTTCAGTACCTACGACTATGCCATACTGTGGGGTTTTATTTGAATATGTTTCGCTTTTATTGCTTTGTGCTTTTTCCTGTCTGTGATTTACAAAGTAGTGTGGGAAAACAGTTAATACCGAATAAAAGTTAAAATTAAAACCACTTTTTCCACTATGGTGCTGTCTCCTTCCCACCCCCTCATCCCTGGGGGCCTGTTCAACTGAGTTTAGTAGCACAAAGGCTATTTAGTTCCTAAAGTCATAATCAACCTAAAATGAATTGATTTCTTAGTGCCAGGTCCAGATAAATGGTTAGTTGATGACTATGGTTGATAATATGGAGAGAATTGATAAATAATGAAACAAGTTCATTTTAAGATACTTGTAGAATTCTGGAAGTTTGTGGCACATATTAAACAATTTGGGTTAGTTCAAACAACAGTATGTTTGGAGCTAAGCTTGCTTTGGGGTCCAAATAGTTTCTAAGAAGAATAACTACTGCTCATAGCCCTCTGACACAAGACATGTTACATAGGCAGGAAAAGCTTGTTTCTCTCTGCACACCTGAGGAATGACACCTAAATCTTTTCAACCTGAGGAGACAGACATACCCCATCCCAGGTGGTGACTCAGCCAAGGCTCTGACAATCCCCCCAAGTCTTTGCTGAATAATTACTATGTGCTGGGCACAGTGCTGCTGTGCTGTCACTTTTATCCCCATTTTTTTGGTTTAACCCATAAAACGTTTTACACAACACGTTAAAATCCCATTTTACATTTGAGAATACTGAGACTCACAATGATCAAGAATCTTTTCTTGGTCAGGCAGTTCTACTCCCTATAATAACAATAACCAAAGTAAACAGGAAAGAGGGTTCACACTGAACATCGAGTAAGTAAGGAAGATAAAGTCAGTATCCACGAGATACACTAATGCAGTAACAACAGTGTGTCTGAGACATGGTTCTAGTATCTTTAGGTACTATCTTTAATCATCACATTGACACCAGGAAATAGGTTGTAAAATGGTCTCTATTTTAGTTCTGAGGAAGGTAGGAAAACTGCCAGGAACGGAGCATTGCATGGTAACTCCTACAGACCTGCTAGTACAATGAAACAGACACTGGTGCAAAGGACATGGAGAAAAGTCAGGATAGCTTCAGGCTGCAAGTCATGACAATGAAGACTCCAAGTGGGGAGAAAGGCCTTCCACTTAAGCAAGGTTATAGGCTGTAACACACTCAGTCCAAGTGTTTGGTGACAAGAGCCGATAGTTATCTCTGAGTCACAGCTCCGTAGGAAATCTTCCGAAAGGAGAGGTTGACTGGTTGCCATGAGTCAGGAAGCTTCTCTAGGAGAAATGACATGCCATGAACCTCATAGCCCAAGAGCATTTGGCGAGGGCTTAACCACACTGCAGAGTCTTCATGGGCAAGTTGGGTTCCGGGGAGTGTTTGTGAATGAATAAGTCTCCATTATAACTGAACTTTTTCTCCACCAACTACTACTACTTCCAGCAATCAAAGCGATTCTATTTTTAAGTCAAACTGTGCATTGGGTATCTATGTGAAACACAAGCTGTGTTGAATTTTTAAAGGGATCAAAGCCTTTTTATAAAGAAATGAACTTTAATGAGTCAGTTAGCAGAGTGGCAAGTATCAGAGAAAGGAGCAGTGGGATTTGAACAACAATGCTTCCCTAAGGTGCTGGAACAGACAAGTAAAATGATAAGATTCCCAGTATTTGCTTCAAAATATTCTTAGGGGTGCTGGAGGGTGATAGAAAATATAGAAATATAGAAAAAATTAGATAGGCCATAGGTTGATAATGGCTGAATCTCTGTGATTAATATGTTAGAGTTCAGTATACTCTTCTACTTTATGTATGTTTAAAATTTTCTATAATAACTTAAAAAAAAGAAACAAGTATAGATATGGTCTACTATTCAATTCAATAGAAAATTTCATACCACTGGGAATATAAATGTGACCAGGGGGATGGCTTGGATTTCCTGCACAAAGTTGTAGGTTTTCCTTACATCCAAACAATATCTAGGTCCTTTATGTCCAACCTCCAAAATTCACCTCCAGTGTCCACTTCTCTCCATCTCCCCTGCACCACCCAACCACCACCAACAGTGTGGCCTCTTAATATGCCGTCCTATTTCCAGTAGAATATCTATTTCCAGTCTCTTCTGCCTATAGAAGGAGTGATCTTTTCAAAATGCTAATCTGATATTTTCATGAGAAAAAAGCAAGCTGCAGAACAGTATAAGAAAGGGAAAACCACATACATTCATACATACACATTTATATACTACTTGCTTATATTTGAAAGATAAACAAATACTTATAAAAATAAAAGAGGAGGAAGTGCACAATTGAGGACATAGGTTGGCAGCAAAATTTCTCTGAATGTCCTCTTATAAATCTTGACTTTGGAATCACTTAATGTTTACACACTCAAAAAATAACATTAAGTAAAAATAAAATAAAATAAGACATTTCTGAAAATTGAATACAAATTAAAACAACAACAAAAAAACCAAATGTTTATTAACTACACAAAGAAAATAGTCATTTCAAGTAACTTCCATAAAATTGTTTTGACTTTATATTCTTGTGAAATATATTTTAAAACCAAGAAAAGCTGTAAATAAATCTTAGGACTTCATTCAGTAGTCTTATTGTTAGTATTAGGTGGAACCATACAAAATTGCCAAAATTTGGCCACTGTTGACCTATAAAATGAAAATTTCTCTTATTGCAAATATAGTAATATTATATAGTAATATTATTTTATACTATAAATATAACAATATATTTTGCATGTAATCTAATTCATAAATATATAAATATAGTATGTTATAGCAATATTGTTACTTTTAGAAATATGTTCTATATATTGTAGCATGAAACAAGTAATCAATGTTGTTAGAACAAAGTCTTCAGCAAAGTAAGAGAATTATTATATTAGAAGTTAATAAGTATCTTGATTTTTAAATGAGATATAATTGATACAATATTTTATAAGTTTGAGAGGTATAATGAGTTGATTTGGTACTTTTATACACAGCAATATGATTACTATAGTAATGTAGCAATCATCACTTGTGTTGAGAACTACAAAAATCTAGTCTATTAGCAACTTCAAAGTTTATAATATAGTATTGTTAACTATAATCACTATGCTGTGCATTAGATCTCCAGGACTTATTTATCTACTAGTTGCAAACTTGTACCCTTTAACAGTATCTCCCAATTTCCCCATTCCTATCCCCTGATAACCATCATTTTACTCTGTGTTTTCACACATTCAACTTTTTTAGGTTGCATGGCTAAGTAATAGCATATAGTACCTGTCTTTCTCTTTCTGACTTACTTCACACAGCATAATGCTCTCAAAATAAATTGCAAGTATCAGTATGAACTTGTGATTTTTTTTCAAAAATATTAATTCCTAACTGTCCACTAAAAAGGCCTAAGCCTAAGACCCAGATTGTGGTGTCTAAACATCTTCCCACTAAAAGAAAGCAGAGATACCAGTGGAAATGGCAGAAAACAGAAAAATTAAACTGGGTATATATTAGTGTGTAAGGAAACTATCAGAGTAATGAGGTCCAGTTAAAAAGACAAAGATCTGACATGAGGGACTTCCCACTGGCTAAAACAGGACAATTTATGCATCAATAGAATAACGACTAAAATTAATTAAAACACATTGAATATATAAAATCCATAAATTCATAATGATACTCAAAAAAAGAGAAAGTGAAAATAAAAGGAAGGGGGAAAAGAAGAAGGTGAAAAGCACATCATTGGAAACACAGTTAGAAGTAACTAGGTCACACTTTTCTCTGCAAGCTTGTAATTAAAGTGAAAGATTCAAATATATATCCTGCCTTTCTTGGAAGAACCGTTTTCCAGAGTAGCATAATAACCCTTGATGATGAGATAAATTTTTATCTTTCATGGAGGGATTCTAACTAATAAATGTGTTAGGAAAGATAGCATTAGAAACTCATCATTCTGCAATTCTTAGTGAAATAATTGATTCAGATAATGATCATCATTGAATGAAATCATTGGTTTAAAAGTTGATGAGGAAATTTACAATGGAGGGATTTAAGCTTTCATTTCCTTCAATGCTAAACCAGTTTTGTTTTCCTGGTATAATTCTCATTTGATCGTAATGTCTAATCTTTTTATGATATGAATGGTTTGCTAATATTTTGTTGAGGATTTTTTTGTCTATATTGGGTATAAAAGTAAAGTGAAGTCGCTCAGTCGTGTCCAACTCTTTGCAACCTCAGGACTGTAGCCTACCAGGCTCCTCCGTCCATGGGATTTTCTGGACAAGAATACTGGCGTGGGTTACCATTTCCTTCTCCAATATTGGGGATATTGGCCTAAATTTTTTAATTTGTATTATGTCTTTGGCTTTGGTATCAGAGTAATACTGGTCTCATAAAGTGAGTTGGAAACTGTTATTTCCTCCAGTATTGTCTGGAATAATTTGTGAATAACTGCTATTATAATCTTTAAATGTTTGATGGAATTCACCAATGAAGACATCTAGGCTTAGGTTTTTTTTCTCAGAAGATTTTAATTACTAATTCAATTTCTTTACTTGTTGTGGATCTATTCAGATTTTCTATTTCTTCTTGGGTCAGTTTTGGTAATTTGTGTCTAAGAATTTAAAATTTTTTCATTTGATCTATTTGTTGGTACAAAGCGATTCACAGTCGTCCCTTATCTTTTTAATTTCTGTGGCTTTTATGGTGATTTCCTCTCTTTCATTCATGATTTGATGATACTTGCCTTTTCCTTAGTTACCTAAAGGTTTGTCAATTTTGATGATCTTTTCAGACATTCAACTTATGATTTCATTGATTTCCTTAACTTTTTGTTCTATATTTCATTGCTTTGCTCTCTAATCTTTATTACTTACTTTTTTCACCTTACGTTGTATTTGCTTTGCTCTTCACTTTCTAGATTCTTAAGGTGAAAGATTTGATTATTGATTTGAAATAATTTTTATTTAAGATAGGTATTTAAAGCTATATATTTCCCTCTTAGCACTGCCTTACTTATAACCCATAAATTTTGACATATTATGCTTTCATTTTAATTCAGTTCAAATTCCCCTTGTAATTTCTTCTTTGACCCATGAGTTATTAAGAAATGTGTTGTTTAATTTGCAAATATTTGTGGTTTCTCAAATTTCTTTCTGCAGTTGACCTCTAATTTAATTCTTCTGTGGTTGGAGAACATACTGTGTTATTTCAATTCTTTTAAATTTATTGAGATATTTTATGGTCAGCATATGATCTGCCCTGGAAAATGTTCCATGCATGATTGAAAAGGATAAATATACCAACCAATTACTACAGGTGGAACATCTAGACATTATGCACCTTATGATCTGATGCAATATACTGGTCAAAATGGACAAGATTATATTGCAATAACAAATATACCTAAAGTAGTTACTTACCTAACCAGGATCCAGGCTGATAGGCATGCATCTCAACGTGGCCTCCCACGATCACACTGGCAGAAGAAAAAGAAGAAGGCAAATCGTATACTGGCTCTCAGAGCTCTTCCCAGGAACAGACACAGTTTGCTTCCACTCTTATTTGATTAACTGAAGCAAGTCACATGATCATGTGCCCGCATGCTACGTCCCTTCAGTCGTGTCTGGCTCTTTGTGACCCCATGGACTGTAGCCCTCCAAGCTCCTCTGTCCATGGAATTCTCCAGGCAAGAATACCGGAATGGGTTGCTATGTCCTCCTCTTGGGGATCTTCCCAGCCCAGGGATGGAACTTGTCTTTACGTCTCCTGCATTGGCAGGCAGGTTCTTTACCACTAGCACCACCTGGTGGGGCAAGGAAGTGCTATTCTACCATACACCCAGAAGAAGTGAAGTGAAATGAAATGAAGTCGCTCAGTCATGTCCGACTCTTTGCGACCCCATGGACTGGAGCCTACCAGGCTCCTCCCTCCATGGGATTCTCCAGGCAAGAGTACTGGAGCGGGTTGCCCAGAAGGAGACCTGACAATTTTTGATGAAAAGCACTTACAATTGGCACACTACTACGAAATATTCCTGTGAAAATCTGCTGAATGCAAATCTAATCAAAATTTCAGTTACCATCTTTCAACTTATAAGAAAACTGTAGTACAGAGGAACAAGTTAAATGACACCATAACTAAACAAAAAGACAAATCTAATTCTTTTTTTTTTTAACTGTGGTATGAAAGAAACATGAAAACAACAAAGAGGCTTCATACTTGAATGCAATACATAGGTATTGTTTAGCTCCTGATTTCAACCAACTAAGAAGCCATTTGAGACAACTACAGAAATTTGAATATAGAATGAGTTTTAGATAATACCAAGGGATTAACAATGCTGTTAAGTATGAAAACAGCATGGTAGGATTGTCAGAAAATATCCATATTTTTACAAGTTGCATTTGTAGGTATGTAAGGATTCAATTATGTCTGTGATTGCTTTATGATACTTTGAAATTCATAAGTAGAGGAAAAATTGATAGATGAAGAAAATATAGCAAAATCTAGATATCTGTGGAATCTAAGTGGTATGTATATGAGACTATATTAAAGTATGTTCTCTGCTTTTGTATTATTAAAATTTATTTAATAAAAATATTTTAAAACTTTAATTTGAATCATGTCACTTCTTTAAAACCTCTTAATGGCTTTAATGGTTGAATAAAAAGTTCAGATTTATTACAATGTTCTTCAAATTTAGCATCTGTTTATCATCTTCCCCCTAATCATCTTCACTGGTAACACTTCTATTAAACACTTACCATGTGTCCAGGACTAATTTGAGCCCTTTGCCTGCTGTATTATTGTCAATACCACAATAAGCAGAGTTATTTTGTTATCCACTTTTTGCAAATGAGGAAACTAAAGTACAGACAGATTCAACAACTAGTCCAAAATCTCATAGCTAGTTGCAAATGAGGAAACTAAAGTACAGACAGATCCAACAACTAGTCCAAAATCTCATAGCTAGTAGGTTGGGAAACTGGGATTTGAACCCATGCAGGCTGACTCCATCATCCATGCCATTAACCCCTTGATTTTATGGGCACTTGATATTCCTCTCTCTTGTATGCTCACAAACTAGTATGGTGCCTAGCACATGGTAGGAGCTTAAAAGTTTTTTGTTAAATGGATGTTGATAGCTTAGGTTTCTATCAGTTTTTCAGTGTCCTTATCTTCTCATTAATTCTGTTGAAATATAGTTACTTTCCTGTTGATATTCCATTGCTGTCATGATGACTGATAAGTTATTTCCTGAAAAGAGCATTACAAGCACAGATAGAAAGTGCCCATTGAGTCTTTTCCTCAGCGTGGCTTTCCTTATGACTGTCTTGGGTTCTCTCAATGACTCTTGCTCTCAACATATTGCAATGTAATTCTTTGTTTATATATCTACCTCTTGTCCAGTCTATGAGTTCTGAGAGGCCGGGGACTCTACCTTATGTATCTCAGCCTCCAGTACCTAACACGGTAATTGGCATGCCCTGTGTTATTAAGTTTATTGAGTAAATCAGTGTACATGAGCTACTAAAGAATTGCTCTTTATCCTTCAAAGTCTAGCTCAGATGTTTTTATAAAAAATTCCTGCTGCCTGTCCCTCCTCTGTGCCATTATATTACCTTCCATACACATTTATAATTTTCTTCATGTTGCACTGTACTTTTCAGTCCACTTGTGTTCCCAACTAGACCATAAACTTTGCAAATCTGGGACTGTGCTTTATTCATCTCTGTCTTACTAATACCTAGCAACATTGCTAGCACAGAGTAGGGGTTCAATACATTTTTGTTCAAATGCAAAACTATCAAAACTTTTAAAACGCACAGTTATCAATATAATGCCTTTAGCAGATATTGCAAATAAAGAAATGTTTTACATTCTGTTTTAGAAAAAACTTTTGATGGGACTTATGGGACACACACCTTTGCAGAATACTGTGCTATGTGTACAATGCTAAGTCACTTCAGTCGTGTCTGACTCTTTGCGACCCCATGGACTATGTAGCCCGCCAGGCTCCTCTGTCCATGGGGATTCTCCAGGTAAGAATGCTGGAGTAGGTTGCCATGTCCTCTTCCAGGGGATCTTCTTGACCCAGAGATCGAACCTATGTCTCTTATGTCTCCTGCACTGGGCAGGTGGTTCTTTACCATTAGCACCACACACCATCACCATCATTTCAAGTCTTTTGCCACTGTCTGTTATTTGCTTTTGAGCTATGAGTGAGTCATGATCACTTTATATTTATGCTGCTTCCTCTGCTAAACTTGCAGTATGTCACACGCCATTAATTTTTTTTCCAAAAGATTCAATATGGGAAATTTGATGGCCATAACTGAGGAGATAAAGTAGGAAAAATAATAAAGCAAACGAATATGGCACTATGGAAGACTGGCAGCTTGCTTTTCTGCTTTTGGCCTCAGCTTTCTCATTTGCAAAATCAGATTGCACTAGATGATCCCAGAAGCCTCGCCTATGTTCTAGAATCTCGGCTATCTTTACCTCAAAGAAGTCAAAGGAAAGGAAACAATAGGCATCTGCAGCAGGCTGGTCTTGCGCCCTGGGGAGATGTTTATCTGACCAGGTGAACATCCCTCTGTAAGAGGAAAAACAAACAAAACGCTATTATCTGGCTAGTCCAGGACCAGACTTAGAAACTTATCTTCTTATCACAGGTAAGATGGGGAGTAACCTGGAGTGATGATTTATGGTCATTATGACCACATGCAAAATCAAATACATAATAGGACAGAAAGAGAGGGACTGTCTAGGAAGAAGGAGAGAGAGTACAATAAGCCCACCTTAACATTGGACCTTCCCACCCCCACCCTGGCTGCAACCACCTGCTGGCCCAGTCTTCAGGGTCAGTAAACTTGTGGCTGTTTTCCATGGCAGGCACTGCTAATTGATTACAGAACTATTTTCTTCTAAAGCCAGACTTCATAATACAGTGCTGCACCAAACTCCAACAATTGTTTAGAGCCGGAATGTCAGCTAAAATCTATTTGGCACCCTGGGCTCAAATTTCCTCCTTATTCCAGCAGAGGAAAGTACTGCAAAGAGGTTTGTAATTTTAACTAAATAAGAAACCCTGGACAAGTTCCTTACTTTGGGCTCTAAGTATTGCCTAGGCCCCTCCATTCAGGCATTCTGTGTTTTGAGGATTCTAGGAGTTCTCATCCCTCTTTGGAAAATAGGCACATTTACAAGGCACTGCTATCCCAAAGCTCCAGCTTCTTCATGACATGTTAGCATTTAGTTAACCTGGACTGTATCTGGACACATCCAACATAAGTGTTAGGTGTCCACACAATCACAGGGGTTGTGAGGTACGGTTTATTAACCCTCCCCAACTTCCAGACAAGTTCTCTGGAGTCATAACAATCAGATTAAGCTGAAGTGAAGCTTGACTGACAATGTCAAAGAAAACTCTCAGGGCTGTCATCTGTTAAGCCGTCATTGCTAGAATCTTCCTTGGCAAGAAACTACGTTTCCTTGTCTTATTTCAGGCCTAAATTGCTTTTATTTGTCCTGGGGACTAGATCAATAATCTCTCTCTCTCTATCTGCTAGTATATATGAAATAAATAATTTTATATGAAGAAAAGTAAACCAAAATGGCAGAGTGGCAGAGGGTAGAAAAGTCAGTATGTGAGAATGCTAATAGGAAAAATAATAGATAATACTAGATATTTATTGTATGCTTTCTGCATGTCAAGCGCTCTGTTATCACATTTAATCTTGACAGCCTAGGAGATATGTACCATCATTACTCTCTATTTTACAGATGAGAAAACTTAGGCACAGAGTGTTAATTTTTCTAGGGTGCTACAGTGATTTTGTTCTAGAGGAAAACCTGAATCAGGGCTGTCTGACTTCTTCTACCACGCCACACTGCCTCTCCCAATTCAATACTGAAGAACTTTCTCAAACCACCCCAGGTTCATTAGTGAAGGTTCATTCAGTGTAAATAGTGGAATACCCATTATCAGGTGACTGTTCCTCTCCATCTATTGGCTCTGCTTTCACTCTCTTCTTTGGCAATCTGTTCCTTCATGGTGACAAGATGGCCACCATTAGACCAGACATAGATCCTATGCCTTCAGTAACCCCAAGAGGAGAAATGATTCTCTCTCTCCTCAGTCCTAGAAAAACTTCAGATTGTATCTTTTTGTCTCTTTTCCTACCAGTTCCTAGCTTGAAGCATCACTATGGCCAACTGGAAGAAAATGACTTGATTGTCCAGGCCTGGGTCAATTGTTCATCCCTGGAGGTAATGGGGAAAAACTCCTTCCAAAAATCAGGGTCAAAAATTAGGAGGGGCTATTCTAAGCAAAATTTGTGTATGGTGCCTTGAAAAAAAGTGATGACAGGCAAAAACATTAGACATCCAGTCACTAAACTTGTATCTATGCAACATTGCAATGTTCCCAAAGAACTGGCCTTGTGGTAATGCTAAATAAAGCAGTTGGAAGCTTTGTTTTGGTAAAGTTCTAGAGGTTTAGAATTTCTCCTGGCACCTGAGCTTGGACCCAGATGTAATGTATTAATATTGTCACTGCAGGCAGCCCCTCCATTGTTCCTCCTTCTGCACCTCCAACTAGTGCTTCACAAAGCCCCCACCACCCTCACGGGCAAAAACAAGTACAGGTCTCTTTCTTCATTTTAAAAAAGGCTGCACTTTAGCCCTAAGAAAGTTTTAAGCACTGCCTTGTCACTATACTGGGTGGTAGGAGGGACTCTACTTCCTCTTCAGCCACTTGCCACTCATTAGTTTCATTATTCTTCAAACCCTATTTGTAATTCAAGGTCAGGTCTCATCCAGCTTCTTCATGAAGCCCTTTCTAGTCTTTCCACTGTAGCACTTACCCAGTATTTCTCATGATGCAGGGTTTTCTTTCTTTAAAAAGATTTTTAAAATTTCAAAATGTTTGATACATACAAAAGAGTACTTGTAATATATGTGCAACTTGTAAAGCATAATTGCCAAGAAAATGTCCATGAACCTACCACCTGATGTAAGAACTCTGTTTTAGCTACTGTTTAGGAATGCAACTGATTTTTGTATTTTAATCTCATGTCCAGCCACTTTCTTAATCACTTTTTATTATCTCCTTGTAACTATTTTTTATTGTTTTACAGCATTGCTTAGACATCTAGAATACATACACACACATATATATGTGTGTATACATATGTGTATATATATATATATTTCATGTAAAACATTATATTTCAACTTCTGTATATAAAATAGTGTGCTCATTACCAAAAATTTAGTTTTCACCCATCACCATGTAGTTGGACCTCCTTTACTCATTTCACCCTACCCACTCTTCCCCACTGGTAATCACTATTCTGCTTTCTGTTTCTGTATTGCTTCTGTTTTGTTTGGATTATTTTTGGTCAGTTTATTTTTTATAATGTACATATAAGTGAAATCATTTGGCATTTTTCCTTTTCCATCTGACTTATCTCACTTAGCATAATACCCTCTGGATCCAATTATGTTGCTACAAATGGCAAGATTTTATTCTTATTTATGACTAAAGAATATTATATATGTATATACCACAACATGCTTATCCGTTCACCTATTGATGGGCACTTATATTGCAAATAATGCTGTGGTGAACATAAGGGTGCGTAGTGAAAGTCACTTAGTTGTGTCTGCCTCTTTGTGATCCCATGGACTGTAGCCTGCCAGACTCCTCTGTCCATGGAATTCTCCAGGCCAGAATACTAGAGTGGGTACCTGTTCCCTTCTCCAGGGGATGTTCCTGACCCAGGAATTGAACCAGGGTCTACTGCATTACAGGCAGATTCTTTACCAGCTGAGCCACCAGGAAAGCCACAAGGGTACATACATCTTTTTAAAATTCGTGTTTTATATTCTTCAGATAAATTTCAAGATGTGGAATAGCCAAATCATATGGTAGTTCTATGCTTAGTTTTTTGAAGACTCTTAATACTGCTTTCCATAGTGGCTGCTCCAATCACATTCCCACCAACAGTGTATGAGGGTCCTCTTTTCTCCACATCCTTACTAATGCTTGCTATTTCTTGTCTTTTTGGTGATAGCCATTCTCACGGGTATAAGGTGATATCTCATTTTGGTTTTATTTTTCACTAATAATTAGAGATGTTAAACTTTTTTTTTTCATGTGCCTATTGACTGTCTTTTATGTCTTCTTTGGAAAAATTCTAGATAAGATTGAATAGAAATCGTGTTAATGGGAATATGTGGTGGATAATGTACTATCCAGACAACTCTTTGAGAATCAAAGAGTCGTTATCATGGTTGCTGAGAGTGCTATTGGAAAATGGTTTTCAGTTGTGGGTCCTTTCTGGGGATCGCCTTGGGAAGACAGCACTCATGCTCAAGGTATGGTTCTTCCCAGGACCAACCCTCATCCAATGACTGCCTGACAAGATGGTATAAAGACCCAGAGGCCACTCTGGCTCCAAAACTCTGTGAGTTTAGTTGAGGTCTTCATTAGAAATATTTCCCAGCTCAATTTCTCTCTCTGCCTAAGTCAGCTTTTTTCCTCTCCCTTCCACATATATCAATCTCAGAAGAACTCCCCAACAAGCATTTTGTATGTTGACCTCTCTCAGGTTCTGCTTCCTGGGCAACACAGCCTATGACAGCTTCCTTACTTGGGTCCTCATTTTCAAGAGAATGTTAGTGTATCATCAACAAGATTGCAGTAGGGGTTTTGATGGGCTTCCCTGGTGTCTCAGTGGTGAAGAATCTGCCTGCCAAGGCAGGAGATGTGAGTTTGTTCCCTGAGTTGGGAAGATTCCCTGGAGAAGGCAACCCACTCTAGTACTATTGCCTGGGAGATTCCATGGATAGGAGAGCCTGGTGGGCTGGAGTCCATGGGATTGCAGAAGAGTCAAACATGACTTAGTGACTAAAAAACAAAGGGGTTTTGATAGGTATCCTTCATTTGGTTAAGAAAATTCCCTTCTATTTTTCATACACTGAAAGTTTTTTTTATGAGTGGGGTCATTTTTCTCCTTCCCTGAAAGACAACAAAAGTTCTGTAATATGGATGTGCTGGAGGTAAATCCCCCAGTTTCTCTGAAAATATATATTTTCCCCCTCATTCTTGAAAGATAGTTTTTAACTTAGCATGTAATTTTAGTCTGATAGTATTAACTTGCAGCACTCTATCTTTTGACACCCACTGTTGCTATTGAGAAATCAACATCAGTCTTTATATATTTTCTCTCTCTGGCCACTTTTAAGACTTTTTCTTTGTCTTTGATTTTTCTTCAGTGCATGTATACTACATGGGTTTCTTTTTATTTATCCTAATTGTTATACACTGTGCTTCCTGCATCTGTAGATTCAGGTCAGTTATCAATTCTGGGAAATTCTCAGCCATTACCTCTATAAATAATCTCCTTCTCTATTCCCTTGTCCTGGATCTCTATTACACAATGCAAGCAATGATACTTTCTCTTTCTATTCTCTGTATCTTTTAATCACTCATATTTTCCATCTCCTTGCCTCCCTATGGGGTTTTCTAGATAATGTCTTCAGCTTTTCCCCCCAGAAAAGATGTTTATATATTGTATTTCAAGCTATACTTACTATGCTCTTGAGCCCTGACACTGGCGTAATAACAATAGTTATAATTTTCAAAATGTTTCCTTTTTTCATATAGCTGGGTCACACTGATAGCTAAGTCATCAAATAAAAACATTTCATTTAAAACATATTTTGTACCAATATATTTTACATCATATATAGGTTAATTTCAAAACTTGAAGTCCTTAGGCACCTAATTAAACTTCAATTTGGTGATGTTGATTACTTTTTGCTCATAGTGACTTATTTCTTGTGTTTTTGGTGATTTTTTTGAATTGTGAGCTTATATTTTAATTTAATGAGAATGATGGGTTTAGTAAAAACAGAAAGAGACATGAGCTCCCTTAAAAGGAGGGAGAGACATGAGGTCTTGTGCATGCACCAAGCAAAGGCCATTTAAGAAAATAAGGAATATAAGGAAGAGAGCCTTCACTGAGAATCCAACCATGCTGGTGCCCTGATCTCAGATTTCCATCCTTCAAAACCATGAGAAATAAATGCTGTTTAAGCCACTGTCTGTGGTATTTCATTATAGCAGCCCAAACTGACTGAGATGTATATTTTCAGAAAGTATTTTCTGTTGTTATCACCCATCTTCTTATTTTAAGCAATGTCATAAGTACTAGGGGCTAAATAAACATTTTCTTTTAAACAGTAGATAAATGTCTTTGTAGATGAATCTCTTTGAGTCTTCCTCATCTGGTTCTGTTTCAACAATGATTAATTGTTACCTCTTCCTGCTCTGAGTCTTGCCCTTTCCCCGTCAAGAAGCTCCAGTATCTGGGATCAGGCCATCATTCATGTTGGTCATGGATATCTCCTAATTTCAGAGTGGAAGATATTTTAGTCAGGGATCAGATCAGTTCCTTTGAGAAAGGAATTTTTATCATCTTCTTTCAAATGTACATCCAAGGGCAGAGTTCATAAGAAGATCCAGGCAAAAAATGTCCCGCTGATTTCCTCCTAGGTCATGAAGCTTATTCTGAGAAGAGTCCCATGTAAATCTGAAATCTGATGCTATCTATCAAAAAATGTCATTTGAATCTCGTGCTGCTTTAGCAGGAGGACTACTGAATTGCTGATCATATTGGCTGTCTGGACACTTAGCAATACAGTTTAAGGGAAGCCTAAGAAAAATAACTCAGCAGAGTCAAGGAACAGCAAGCAAGAGATAATGCCTACATAGATGATTTTATGTTGCTCAGCTATTTTGGGGGCTTCCCAGTGGCTTAGCAATAAACAAACTGCCTGCAATGCAGGAGACGCGGGTTCGATCTCTGGGGTAGAAAGATCCCCTGGATGAGGACACAGCAACCCACTCCACTGTTCTTGCCTGGAGAATATCATGGACAAAGGAGACTGGTGAGCTACAGTCCATAGGGTCGCAGAGTTGGACACGACCGAAGCAACTGAGCACACACACATGCACACAGATATTCTGAGGGTGTCTAGCAACTGCTTGGGGGGCACTCCTGCAGTTTTGAATGGATGTTCTAGTATTTTCCTGAAAGAAGCAAGGAAGACACTAAGGCCAAACTACTGATCCATTTTTCAAGGGCAAACTCCTTTACTGCAAGGGACACCAAACAGAGGCTTTCTCAGGATAGCACCTGTGGACTAAAGAGATGCACAACATGAGAGTTGAGAGTTGATTTATCTGTGGCAAAATGAGGACTGCAGCCAGGGAAACAGTACCTCAGATAGCTCAGAGACTGCTCCAAAGAGGCAGGGGGGAAGGACAATATGTAAGATTTTGGTGAAAGGGGAGTTCAATGTAATCAAGCAATTAATTTGCAAAAGGTTTTCTACTAGTCATGAGAAGCTGATGCCACCATAAAGAGATTTAGACATCTTCTAGATATGAAGAGATGCAAGGACTGGGATGCTGTTAAAGCGCCTCACTGAATATGCCCACAAATCTGGAAACTCAGCAATGGCAACAGGACTGCAAAAGCTCAGTTTTCACTCAAAAATTAAAGAAGGGCAATGCCAAAGAATGTTCAAACTACTGCACAATTGCACTCATTTCACATAATAGTGAGGCAATGCTCAAAATCCCTCAAATTAAGCTTCAACAGTATGTGAACTGAGAACTTCCAGATGTACAAGTTGGATTTAGACAAGGCAGAGGAGCCAGAGATCAAATGCCAACATCCACTGGGTCATGGAAAAAGCAAGAAAATTTCAGAAAAACATCTACTTATGCTTCATTGACTACACTAAAACCTTTGACTGTGTGGATCACAACAAACTGGAAAATTCTTAAAGAGCTGGGAATACCACACCACCTTACCCATCTCCTGAGAAATCTGTAGGCAGGTCAAGAAGCAACAGTTAGAACTGGACATAGAGCATCAAATTAGGAAAGGAGTAGGTCAAGGCTGCCTATTGTCACCCTGCTTATTTAACTTCTATGCAGAGCACATCATGCGAAATACTGGGCTAGATGAAGCACAAGCTGGAATCAAGATTACTGGGAGAAATATCAACAATTTCAGATATGCAGATGATACTACCCTAATGGCAGAAAGCGAAGAGGAAATAAAGAGCCTCTCAGTGAAGGTGAAACAGGAGAGTGGAAAAAGCTGGCTTAAAATTCAACATTTAAAAAATGAAAATCATGGCATCTGGCCCCATCACTTCATGGCAAATAGATGGGGGAAAAATACAAACAGTGGCAGATTTTATTTCCTTGGGCTCCAAAATCACTGTGGATGGTGATTACAGCAATGAAATTAAAAGACATGTGCTCCCTGGAAGAAAAGCTATGACAAATCTAGAGACCGTATTAAAAAGCAGAGACATCCCTTTGCTGACAAAGGCCTGTATAGTCAAAGCTATGGTTTTTCCAACAGACATGCATGGATTTGAGAGTTGGATCATAAAGAAGGCTAAGTGCCGAAGAATTGATGCTTTTGAACTGTGGTGCTGGAGAAGACTGTTGAGAGTCCCTTGGACTGCAAGAAGATCCAACCAGTCCATCCTAAAGGAAATAAGTCCTGAATATTCATTGGGAGGACTGACTCTGGAGTTCCAATACTTTGGCCACCTGATGCAAAGAGCTGACTCATTGGAAAAGACCCTGATGCTGGAAAAGATTGAGAGCAGGAGTAGAAGGGGGTGACAGAGGATGAGATGGTTGGATGGTATCACTGACTCAGTGGACATGAGTTTGAGCAAACTCTGGGAGATATCCAGAATTGGCCTGCAATGCAGGAGACTCTGGTTTGATTCCTGGGTTGGGAAGATCCACTAGAGAAGGGATAGGCTACCCACTCCAGTATTCTTGGGCTTCCCTTGTTGCTCAGCTGATAAAGAATCTGCCTGCAATGCGGGAGACCTGGGCTCAACCCCTGGAGAGGGGATCTTCCAGGCTAGTATTCTAGCCTGGAGATTTTTATGGACTGTGTAGTCCATGGGGTCACAAAGAGCTGGACATGACTGAGCCACCTTCACTTCACTTCACTGGGAGATAGTGAAGCACAGGGAAGCCTGGCATGCTGCAGCCCATGGGGTTGTAAAGGGTCAGACTCGACTTAGTGACTGAACAACAAAGGACTGGGATCATGAAATCAGTTCCTGAAAATATCTAATTATCTAAAGATCTGTTCCGCCAGTTCTTCTGGAGCACAGAGTGCCTCATTCTCCTCATTCTCCCAAGAATTCTCCCTCATTCTCAGGGGCTGTTGAAGTTCAGCAGCTGCAGCAGCTGGGCTTACCTGGTGGCTCGGATGGTAGAGAATCTGACTGCAATACAGGACACCTGGATTCAATCCCCGGGTTGGGAAGATCCCCTGGAAGAGGGCATGGCAACCCACTCCAGGATTCTTGCCTGGAGAATCCCATGGACAGAGGAGCCTGGAGGGCTACAGTCCATGGGGTCACAAACAGTTGGACATGACTGAGTAACTAAGCAGAGCACGGCACATGGCAGACACCCTTGTTGTCATTCCATTGCTGGCAAATGTTCTTGGGAAGTGCCAATTTATAGTCGACAGGCAAGAGCCAATTTGTAGTTGACACACCCTATGGGCAGACAAATTAATGAGACGGTGGTGTTTTGCTTTTATCCTATAAGTTCCAACTGTGATATTTTCTTGGAACCCTCAGATAGATTCCCTCTTCATCCTCAACCCAACCCCATGTCAACAGAACTCTGACCTGATTCCATCAAGTAGTGAGAACTTGCTTCTCTCCATCTTTGTTTTCTTGCCTGGCCAGATTTTGCAGGATTTGGCTAAGATTCCTGGTGTGCTCCCTGGAGTTAGAAGGTTTGCTGGCTTCGAGTCTGTCTGTTCATTTCAAGTGTTCTGGTGAGAGGAAATTAGAGGGACTTGTGCTTAGTTGTGGAGAAGGCAATGGCACCCCACTCCAGTACTCTTGCCTGGAAAATCCCATGGACGGAGGAGCCTGGTAGGCTGCAGTCCATGGGGTCACGAAGAGTCGGACACGACTGAGTGACTTCACTTTCACTTTTCACTTTCATGCATTGGAGAAGGAAATGGCAACCCACTCCAATGTTCTTGCCTGGAGAATCTCAGAGACGGGGGAGCCTCATGGGCTGCCATCTATGGGGTCACACAGAGTCGGACACGACTGAAGTGACTTAGCAGCAGCACTGCGTAGTTGAGAATGAAATTTCATCAACTGGGAGAGAGGATGAAGGAAGAAGAGAACAGGGACAGAAAAGTACGATAAAAGCCCTGAGGTCATGGTTTGGCTGGGAAAGAGGATCAGCAAGGAGTATGGTGAAGGGAAACAAAGCCTCACTCAAATCCCAGCATTGCTACCTGCTGCCTCTGGGACTAGGAGGAAGTTACTTAGCTTTCCTTTCCTCTTCTATAAAATGATATAAAAATATCATGTTGCTATAAGAAGATTACAGTGCATAACACACATAGATCTCTCAGTAAATTATCTGTTATTATTATGATTATCCCTTCTACTGGATTAGATCTTCCTGTTTTTCTAAGGCTGTGTACTAGCTGTACTGTTGCTGTTATTAGTGATGATTTGTTATAATTGGAGTCACCCACCACCCCCACCAAATATCCCCTTGACCAGCCAAGTGAATGGGGCCTATATCCCATCTTTGGAGTTAATCCAATGGGCAGGAAACTTCCTCCATTACCTGTCTATTCTTTAACATAAATATATTATCCAAGAATCTACAACATCCTAAGGTCAAAAATCTTAACTCCTTCATGACACAGTCATGTTTTATTTTCCTATTTTCTTTCTTTCAATGCAGAAGGAGTGCTTTCCTGATTACTCTTAGACAATAAAAAGCGTGCTGATCACTTTAACTCCTGAAGTGCAGTCTCACTTCAGGTCCTAAGAAGGTCAAAGGATCAACGCTTCATCCTTCACTCGCATTTGTCACCCACCTTCATTTAGGTTAGGAGTGTGGGAAAGGGGCCAGTGGCTTTCTTTCTCCATCCTCTCCCACCACTCATCTGGTTTTCCTCACTCATGGCCCATGTCTGGTCCATAGGAATACCTGACTCTGGAAAATTCTGGGAGTTTAAGCTGATCCCAGGACAGCACCTCTTCTCTGCTTACCTATGACTCTAACCAGCCCTTCTCGCACCCTTCAGATTCAATCCCTCAAGCCGGATATCTTTAAAGTCTCAGGTAAAGGCCTCAGGTTGGGAGGAAGTGGAATGAAGAGGAG
This sequence comes from Oryx dammah, assembly GCF_014754425.2. Taxonomy (NCBI): domain Eukaryota; kingdom Metazoa; phylum Chordata; class Mammalia; order Artiodactyla; family Bovidae; genus Oryx; species Oryx dammah. Next base: position 39,057,577 of record NW_024070189.1, read on the forward strand.
AGTAAAACCACAGCTCAGCTTTCTCCAAAAAATGCTCACTACACATCCTCTTTCTCAAAACATTTATACCCTCACCATGGGATGGAGGAGCCTGGTGGGCTGCAGTCCATGGGGTCGCAAAGAGTCAAACACAACTGAGTGACTTCACTTTCACTTTTCACTTTCATGCATTGGAGAAGGAAATGGCAACCCACTCCAGTATTCTTGCCTGGAGAATCCCAGGGATGGGGGAGCCTGATGGGCTGCCGTCTATGGGGTCGCACAGAGTCGGACACGACTGAAGCGACTTAGCAGCAGCAGCATGGGATTCAAGAGTCACCTAACCAATTCTCAAAGAAAATTTCTGCAGCGTGGTCTGTCTTACCTGACTTTAACATTTGCGGTCTCAGTTAAAACTTCTAGTTTAACACATTGTTCCATAAACCTGTCTCCAAGGGCACCATAGTAAATGTACGTCTTCACAGAGCATGAATTTGTCACAGATTTGTGGTGAGAAGGGAAGGGTTTGGAGGGGTGTTGTGCAGGGCAAGGGTTTGACTGCTTTACTTGGTAAGAAATACAAATTAAAAATTAAGTCAGATTACATTGTGGGGCAGAAAGCAAAGTTGAATACATATTAAAGTATAACATGAGACTTCAAGGAAATGTCCTACTTGTTGTGGCTTTTGCAAGCAAAGCCTCTAACTCACCCTAACTCTCCACCACCTCCAGGAGTGAATGTTCACATATCTCCCATTAGGAAGGTGCTGAGGGTGGGCAGGAGGAGGCACTCCTTGTAAGATATGCATGAAGACATTATTAGCTATTTATTAATTGCAGTGGAGAAGCAATCAAGTTGCCTAGATGCTATACTGACCTACCAACATTCATTATCACATTTTTTGCAGATTTGTATATTAAATTGTTGGGGATGAAGAAACAGAACAATAGTCTGTTGTTTTGTGTTTTCTGGCAGAATGTCAGGAATAGGTACAGAGTAGGAAAAAAGCTCTTAGAACTGCACTGTCCAGCAAGGTAGTCTCACTATAAGTGCCTATGCAATGTGGCTGGTCCAACTGAGATGTGCTGGCATATAAAATATAGCGTAGATTTTGAAGACCTAGTATAAAGAATAGAAGGGAAACTATATCATGAATAAGTTTCCATGTAGTTATATAATGAAATAGTCATGTCTTGATACACCAAGTTAAATAAAATACATTATTGAAATTAATTTTACTTTTTAAATAGAACTTAAAGAAAATAGCTATCAGAAAATTCTAATTACATATATGGTTCACATTTGTGGTGTACATTCTAGTGCTGTTGAACAGTTTTGTCTTTTGATCCCTTAATCCAAGGGTCACCAAATGGTGGGCCAAATCTAGCCCACTGCCTGTTTTTGTCAATAAGGTTACAATGGAACACAGTGACACCATTTCTTTGTATACTGAGTGTTTTCATACTATAATGTAAGATTTGAGTTGTTGCAAAGGAACTGTAAGGCCTTCCCAGGTGTGGCTCAGTGGTAAAAAAATTCAAATGCCAAGCAGGAGATGTGAATTTGATCCCTGGGTCAGGAAGATCCCTTGGAGAAGGAAATGGCAACCCACTCTAATATTCTTTCCTGGGAAATCCCATGGACAGAGGAGCCTGGTGGGTTACAGTCCATGGGGTTGCAAAGAGTCAGATATGACTAAGCAATTAAACAACAATAATAACAAAGAGAACACGTGGCCTGCAAAGCCATAAAATATTTATGATTTGGACCTTTATAGAATGAGTTTTCAGATTCCTGGTAATCCAACTCCCTATATTTTTTAAGGAAGAAAGCAAAGCCATGATAGAGAAAATGATTAACCTAAGGTTATGTGAACATGTGAGGCAGAGGCAGGGCTGCACCTGCCCTTGCTCCTTGCATCACACTGGGCCTCAGTGTACTTGATGGAGCTCAGATGGAGGAAGTTATTCCGTGTATGAGGGTGAACTCTGGCTGCACTTCATAGTGAGAGACTCAGTTCCATCCCAGGGCACAGGAGGGCCTGAACAAAAAAGCAAGGCCCAAGGAAAAGGTTCACAGAGAAGGCTGAAGCCCACCTTAGGGATAGGGAGCTGGTGGTAATTCCAAGGCTAACTCTCCTACCATACTATTTTGTTTCATATTATCTCAAAAATATCTTCACTGCCTCACAATTTAATGCTATTTCCACTACATCTTAGAGAGAGTTGACACAAAATAAACAAACAAAAATCCCACTTCATTTATAAATATTGCTGCATTAAACATTTACAAAACCCTTTTCAAAGATCTGGCCATTCAATTACTCTATGATCTTTAGTAAGAATAAACCACATGACATATTTCTCCTAGAACTTAGTGAAAGGAAAAATGTCCCTCCAGATGGACTTGCATAGGTTTTTAAATAATAGAACGAGAACTCTATAACCCAACATGTTGCTCATTTCGTGTGAACTCCCAGGATGACTGGCACTAAAAGTCTGCTTAATTCCAGTTACCAAGGGGTAACTGAAACACACCAGTCTTGAAATAGAAGACCAAGGGGTCTTATGATAGTTAATTTTATGTGTTAAATTGACTGGTTTATGGAGTGTCTAAAATTTGGCTAATCATTATTTCAGATGTGTCTGTGACTGCATTTCCAGAAGGAATCATTCTCAGTAAAGCAGATTGCCCTCCCTTACGTGTGTGGGTATCATTCAATCTGAATATAACAAAAGATGGAAGAAGGAAGAATTTGTTCTCTCTTGGCTGGGACATCGATCTCCTGCCTTCAGACTGAGACTTACATTCTCAGCTTTTCTTGTTCTCAGGCCTTCAGAATCAGACTGAACTATACCACTGCCTTTCCTGAGTCTCCAGCTTGCAGATGGCAGATCTTGGGACTTTTTAGCTTTCATAATTGTATGGGTCAATCCCTCATAACAAACAGAAGTAACAGTATTTATAGAGAGGAAGATTAAATATATTTATCTGAAACTATTTATTTTAGATACATTTATTGCTTATTAATATATTTTTATAATATAAACCAATGTATTTATAATATATAAATTTATATAATATATAAATATTTTATTGTATATATTAAATATATTATATAATAAATATATACCTATAATATATATTATAAAAATATACATATTTATGGGCTTCCCAGGTGGTGCTAGTGGTAAAGAACCCACCTGGCAATGCAGGAAATGTAAGAGATGCAGATTCGATCCCTGGGTCAGGAAGGTCCCCTGGGGGAGGACATGGCAACCCACTGCAGGAGTCTTGCCTGGAGAATCCCATGGACAGAGGAGCCTGGTGGGCTACAGTCCATAGGATCGCAAATAGTAGGACATGATTGAAGATACTTAGCATGCATGCACACATACATGTTTATATATAAATATATTATAAATACATTTAATCTTCTTCTTTATATATCTTATCTCTGGAGAACCCTGACTACTACAAGTCTGTTATATTATACCTTCCTTAGTCTCACCTAACCTTTATTTAGTAGCACATTTCTTTCCACACTTACTATTATCTCCCTGTGCTTGTTTCAACAAATATTTATTTAGGGCCAACTAGAGCTGTACCCTTGATATACAAAAAGAAAGTTTCTATTCTCAAGGAATTTACAATATAAATGTTGAAGTGAAGAAAAACCCTTACCCACTGGAAATACAATCTATAGTGGCAACCAATCTTTTGAGTGGAATAGGTGATACCTTTACAATGTCATTTCATGAACCATGTAGAGATCTCCCTGCTATGCTAAATAATATTCCTCTCTCCTACAAGCTATAATCAGGAGGGTAGACACATGATTTATATACAGCCACTCCCAATTTCTGTGCCCATGGCAGAAATCACAATGTATCAGCATTATTCTCCACAAATCTATTGTAAACGGGCTGTGACATGAATCAGACAGCCACTGACAATCAGAAAGGAATATATGCCATCTCCTAATATCCACAAACAGAAGATCAGTCATTGTGATAAAATTTCAGCTTCTTATTAAAGAGTAAAAATTGCAGAAGGAGCAAAGCTAGATGGAAAGTAATATCAGCCATTAACTATTCAGTATAAGTTAACTCTCTCTCTCTTCCCTACTCATTGCCCCCCACTCCAGCAGCGGGTTGACAGTAGTTTGATTGACCTTAAAGAGACTGGCTTCCAGAGACTTGTACAGAAGAAAAAAATGAGAGACGTGAGAAGGTTTCAGAACAAATATTGCTTAGTCAATTATTTTGCATATTAATAATATTCTACCTGAATAATAAAGGATATCCAAACTTTCTCCCTGGCCCTCAACAGGACTTCTGCCTTGAATCTCTACCTTGTTCCTTTACCCTTTGCTTTCTCACTTTTCATTATGTATTCCTCCTAACTGTAAAATTCCTGAACATGTGTGTATTTAAAGGAGATTAATCATTCAAATACCATAATTAGTTCAAGAATTGTGTCTTTTCTAGATTGAATGAGCTAATTAATTTTTTTTCTCCCAGGGAACCTGCTCTCAGATGTGAACTAATTAGTGAGCTGCACATCAAAAGAAGTGAAGTGTTTCTTGTAAATAGGATTTCGTTTAAAACAGATCAAAAGAAGATTTACCCAAGTCACTCCCTCATCCTCTGATTTTTAAAGCATCAGGCAGACACCAAAGAGAACAACAAAAACAACAAATCACTTCATGATATCCAAGATGCTGAAAGAACAACTGTGATGCCAAAGTCAAATATTAATGAAAAGGGTGAACCAAATATGTCCGGGGATGGAATTCCACTTCTTGGAACTTTCATAGCTGGGTTTCTGATATAGATCAGCCAGGCAGCAATCCGTGTTTGTGATTTACTTTATGTGTAAAGTGAGAGGGTTAGAAATATGGTCTCTGGACTTGGTGATCTCTGGTTGGAAGCTGTGTGACCTTGCGCAAGTTACTTAACTTCTCTGGGATTCATGTTCCTCATCTGTAGTATGTGAGTCCCAAACCCTTCTCTATCCACCTCTCAACAGACTTGTGAGGATCAAGTGAGATGATTAATGTGACAAGGGTTTAGAAAAAATCTAAAATGGCTATACAAATGTGAAGCATTTTTGGCATGGTTAACAAGGTCTCTACAGGCATCATAAATTAGAAGAGGAAAATTTCACAGATGATTTTGGCCAAAATTATAGCTCCTGAAGAAAGCAGTATCCCAGTGGGCTGCCTCCGTAGATCAGATTCACAGCATAATTGCTCAAACCTCCTTTGTCCTGTGATTACAGTTAGAAATTAGCTTCCAAAGAAGAAACAAGTCAAACTAAGCAAAAGGATGAAAAGACCTTTTTGTTTTCCTTTGAGGTTCCAGATCCCTGGACATGACAGATTTCCCAAGAGCAAGCTTACTTGTCCTTCTAAATGTTTAGTCACATGTCCATCAGCCTAGAAGGACAAATAGAACCTAAGCTGCCAGTGATTGACTGTGAAAAGAGCTCCTTGACTTGAATTTAAAATGCAAACTGATGTAAAAGAAATCAATAACTGCATTTTTTTATTGCACAGATAGCTTTGTCACTTTTCGGTGTTTGTTGCTGAACACCGAGAATTTCAAGGTGGATGAGGAAGCAGGTAAGATGTTCCCTAAAGAAAAGCTCTTCTCAGAGAAATGAGGCCAATGTATTCCTACAGATGAGAGCATGAACACAAATGGAGAGGTACACTTTGATCTGATGACAAGGAGTGACGCAGGGAGCAGCTCGCAAGGAAAGAGGTGGCTCTGGAAAGCACTGGAAGGACCTCAGGTCCCTTAGTGTACAAGTAGTATATGCAGTAAAACTTATAACAATATAAATCCAGAACTTCTAAGTAGGCCTGCAGATGACCTTAAGACAAAGACATGAGACAGTTTACTTTTTTCCCCAACCCCACCAATCTGGGAAGGCACACCTCTTCTCACAGGGAAGACAAAGTAAGAGAGAAAAAGAGGTCTGGAAGCTACCTTCTCAATGCTTCAGACAAGTTCAGGGTAGGTGTGTAATGGATCCAGGTGGGAATGGGGGCTGGAGGGAGGTGGTGGTAGAGGATGGTTAGCCCTACCATGAACAATAGCGCTGCAGGCACTATGGCACTAGGCAGAGGAAATTCTTTTTTCACTTTTCTAACTACTTTTACAGAGGGGAAATTCACATAACATAAAATTAACCACTTTATGGTATACATTTTAATGGTATTTAGCACATTCACCCTGCTGTACAACCATTACCTCAACCTAATGCAGACTTTTCAATCACCTCGAAAGAAGCTCTGTACCAGTTAAACAGTCATTTCCCATTCCACCCTGTCCAAAGGCAATACATTTAAAAAAACGTATTTATTTATTTATGTGCTGTGCTGGGTCTTTGTTGCTGCACTGGCTTTTCTCTAGTTGTGACAGGTGGGGCTACTCTCTATTGCTGTGTACAGGCTTCTGATTGTGGTTTCTTCTCTTGCTGTGGAGCACAGGCTCTAGGATGCACGGGCTTCAGGAGTTGCAGCACATGGGCTCAGTAGTTGTGGCTCACGGGCTCTAAAGCACTGGCTCAATAGTTGTGGTGCACAGGCTTAGTTGCTCCATGGCATGTGGGATCTTCCCAGACTAGGGACTGAACCTGTATCTCCTGCACTGGCAGGCAGGTTCTTTACCACTGAGCCACCAGGGAAGCCCAGAAGCAATACTTTTAATAGGGGCCTTCTTTTGCCCATCCCATCCAAATATTATAATACTCAGGGCTCACTAGTGTCTTCTTTAAGCCTAGCTGTAAATCTCAACCATGTCAACTGTTTAGACACAGTCTTTGCATCTCTGGACTTGGCTCAGGCAGTCCAGAGGCCCTCCCCAGAGTCCTGTACCTAGTGCTGCACAGGCATCTTTGGCTGAAGGATCACATCTCTAATAGAGGCACATCAGGCCTTTGGAAAGGAGTTTGGAGGTGTGCTGAGCCAGCACTCAAGGCACATCTAAGGCTATCTCCGGATCCGCCTCAGGGGTGGAGCTTTACATTTGATCATGAACAAATTTCCAATTGGCTACAAGCCCCTTGCTCTGGACCAATGCTTGAAGTGATGACAGGCAGCTTCTTGAGGGACTTGACAGTATCACATGTCTCATGATGTCCCCACAAGGCCAGCACGATATAGTAGGTGCTCCATCCACAGTGGTTGAACCATCCACTAGGAGGGAAAGGTGCTGAATGCTGGGGTACCAGTTAGCTCTGAGGGAAGGCCTGGCTTAGATTCTTGCTTCTAGTTTCATGTACCCAGATCTTGGTATTTCTGAGCCTCAGTGTCCTTGTTTGCGAAACAAGTTTATAATACCGCTTCTCTCTTAGGGCCTGAGTGAATATTATGTAAGTTATAATAGATGTAAAGTGCTTAGTCCAGCTTCTCCAACACTGGAGGCCTCTGCACACTGTAACAAAGGTAATTTCAGTGGTAGAAATGAAGGAGAGGGCTAGAAGGTACATGACACTGTTGAAAAAGTAAAAAAGAGTCTTAGGTCAAGAAACAAGACTATAAGATCAACTGGGAGATACAAAAATGGTTTAAGGCCAACTAACAAGAAACGATGACACTTCTGCTTTTGGCTCCGTGAGTTCTAGCAATGATACTCTGAAAGACTTCTTCAAGCAGTAGGAGGATGACCAAAGAAAAAGACTGATACGGTCTGTATTGTACAAACAGCCAGCCCAGCCCTTGGTCCCATGCGCTCTTGCATTACTAAAACAAACAAATAAACAAACAAAAAAACCCCAAACCCCAATGACCTCTATTGGTTAAATTTCTACAATAGGAATTAAATGTCCCATGGAAGCCTGCTCCTTAGCATCCTAAAGGAACCTCTCAGGCTGGGATGTGAGAACAGAATCTATGTTAAGCTGTGAGAGGCAGATTCCCAAATACCAGGAGGAGTTTGTATTCTGATGTGGGATTATCCTCCCGCCCTGCAGATCTGGATTCCCAGGGGATGCAGGGCACAGCTCTTTCACCCCATGTATGCCCCTAAATTCTTCCTCGATCAAGCTAAACAAACTGTCAGCATAAGCCAAACTGATTCTGTTTCACCCAAGCACATTGTTTTGCAGGGCCATGGTGCTTCTTGCAACTTGCAATGCTGGAAAAGGTAAAATACTTTATTTTGGAGCTATGATGGAATTAGTTAATACAGATCAAAGTTTTCTTTGTTAAAATAATTGTCTTTTGTCCTTGTTAACCCTGTAGGCTCAATCAATTTAGGTATGACTGGTTTATTTTACCAGGTCAATCAAAAGTAGAAAGAAAAATAATGGAGATGTAATAGTACTTGGATGCATATATATGTATAACTATATTGCACTTGGTATATTCCCATTCCAGAACCAATTTTGTTATTCACAACTGGAATTAACTGGAGAGTGATGTTTTGAGATGTACCAAGAACTCAGTTCTTGGCCCTTCCACTTTCCATTGATCAAAACAGACATGGCCTGCCTTATAGATGACAAGAAACTTGAAGTATAACAGAAACTTGAATGAGAAAAGCAAGACTAAATAAGATCCAAGCAGACTAGGACAATAGGCCAAATACAGCAAGATAAAACATCGTAAGCAAAAACATCACGTTACGAAAATTTTTAAAAGTCAACCAGAACACACGAGGAAAGAATAATATGGTTTAACAGTTCACTTGAAAATGATCTGGAGAGAGAAAATAGTTTCATCTTTCATGGAAACTTCTGTCAGTTTATATCAGACTCCAGGAACACTGTGTTGAGTAGGATTCTGAAATATTGATATATGCTGAGCTCATTGGACAAGAGAGCTATGACTAATTTCCACTGTTGGTTTTGGGTGAAGGATGGGAGGACACTGATACAGATATTGCCTATTATTTGCCAATGGTGGGGTAAAATTGATGTGTATCCATAAAATGTGTAAAGTTCTCTATTGTTTTTTTCTTGCCCAATATCCATTCATCTTTCTTCTGATAAGTGAAAGTTGCTTTTGTCTGGTTATACACCCCTCCACCATTCTCAGCACAAATGATTCCAGTGCTGCTGACTCTACTCCCAGCCCCATCAGTGTATCACATCCCTGTGGCCACGATGATTATTTCAAGGATAATCAGGTTCCCAGCAGAACAAATCAAAGGCAATTCTGAGATTTTTATTTAAAATTTTGAGCAAAAGGAAATCTCTCTGTTCAGTATGGTTGTTGAGAAAGTAAGAAGTGACCCTTAAGTTGCTTGGCAGTCTTTTTTTTAATCACCATGAGGGAAGAAGCAGCCTGATAATAGAATAAAAAAGAAGAAAATTTAAAAAAAGCAGATGGAGGGCTCTGATGAAATTATTTAAGCAAAGGATTCAACTGTGCCTGAAGTCTGCTATCCCTGGTCTTTCAGTCATAGTGCTGGCTTTTTAAAAAAATTTGTTTTTAGGAAAAACAAAATTTTGTGCTTGGTTTCCTGACACTTTTAACCAAAGAATCCTTAATATTGTGATTTAATAGAGTAAATACACCTAGGAGATGATGGTCCTATTGTTTTCTGTGCTAGCCACAAAGTTTAAGGTTAAGAAAGGAACTCCTAATGCCACACTCCATTCTCTTCTTTGCAATTCATTTAAATAAATGGATATTTTTTTTCCCTTGGGAAAGAAAAGGACTCCAGGTTTTAGGAGGAGATGAGCCAGTATTTATTGACCCAGTATTTATTGAATGCTTACTATGTGCCAGATACTATCCTCATTAGAATCTCATTACAACTCTATGTAGAAATAGAAATATGGATTATTATTCCTCATATTACAGATTAGGAAACTGAGGTTTAAAGAAGCTAAGAAATTTCCTTAAAGTCACACAGTTGATCAGTGAAGGAGCCAAATTTGCATCCAAAACTGCCTGGCCCCAGATCCCACATTCTTTACTTCAAAATTGAATTGCTTGGTCCTCTTTTCTTTGCTAGTGTGAAATACAGAGAAATACCACTCACCAATAAATATGTATCTGAAAAAATATGTCTTTTTTTATTGCCTCCAACACATATACACACCCTTCTGAAGAAGATGGGATCTGGTTATGAAAGGTCCTTTTATTAGTTGAAGCTGGTGATGGATTTGATGGGAAAATTTGAGAGAAATAACACTATATGCCACAGTGAAATTTCTCTTCATGGTAAAAGGTTGGGGAATTTAGAGGCCAGCGAATGATCTGGAAGGAAAGATAAGCCAGGAAAACTGAGTACTGCAAATAAGAAATGGAGGGAAAAAAGGATTCCTTCCAGCCCTTCTCTTATTTTCCCTTGTTCTCCAGCCCTCCTTGGGAAGACCTCAGGGATGAAGAATATCTAAGTAGTAGTGATGGTCATTACTGCTGCATACCAAATATCTCTTCCTCTATCTCCCAGACACACACAGTCGCATTTTCCTTTAAAGTTCAGTGTACCATGTGACTGGCTTCAGTCAACGGAATGTGAGCAGAAGAGAGGAGAAGAAATACATGTTACTTATGGGCACTGTATTCCCCTGGCTGAGGTGATTGTGGAACCATATATCAAGATAGAAACTCTATCAGACTCTCTTCCTGAGGAAGCACACCAAGCAGAATCTCCCTGTAGATCCACTTGGGTATTTAATTTGAGTGAGAAACAAATTTTGGCTGTGCTAAGACCCTGAGATGCAGAGACTGTTACTGCAACATCACTTAAATTTTATTGACTGATGCAGAATATTTCAGGTTTGTTCACTGTGGTTAAACTCTCTCTGTCATCTCTCCTGTGAGGTCCTCAGTTAATCCAACATCGTTCACTGATTCATTGTTGTGAGGGGGATTCCTCTGAGGAAGCTCCAGAAAGATGTAGGATCTGTTGATATCTGGGTTTCATATATAGTTTGTATGCTTATCTACTTTTGCCTGTGATTTCAGTTTGACAGTTTCTCCTTTTCTACCTAGTGTAACGTATAGGTCATTTTGTTCAACAGGTTATCTAAACATTTGAGGACTTTGGGGGATATTGTATTACTTATGAAGAGAAACTGCTGTTGAATCTAATGTGTTTGGTAGAAAAGAGAATAAGATAAAATTATATACAAAAATTAATTACCATAATCACCAAAAGGAACTTAAGAGTTATTACCATTTTTGAAGGACTTCAATTCCACAACTTACAGAATTATTTCCTAATTTCCTTTTAATTTTACATTTTGACTCTCCCCTGCTCATTTAATAATACCATTTTGCATAAGTTTCTTCACATTTATCATTTAATTCACTCCTGAGATAATTCCCCTTTGAGGTGGCTGACAAGTGAAAGTGTTAGTCACTCAGTTGTGTCTGACTCTTTGCAACCCCATGAACTGTAGCCCACCAGGCTCCTCTGTCCATGGAATTCTCGTGGCAAGAATACTGGAGTGGGTTGCCATTTCCTCCTCCAGGGGATTTTCCTGACCCAGGGATCAAACCTGGATCTCCTGCATTGCGAGCAGATTCTTTACCATTTGAACCACCAGGGAAGCCCCTGAAGTAGCTGAGACAACTGTTTTTAAACATTATTTCTGTATTCATTTTCTCATATACTCCATCCAACACATCTATGACGTGAGCAATGCATCTTTTATTGCCTCATTTGACAGATGGGAGCACTGAGCCTAAGACAGACCATGTGACTTGTATGTGGCAACAAAGTAGTTTTTAAAACTAAATCTCATGGCTCAGAGCATTAATAAAAAAACAGGAAGACCTAGATTGCCATTAAAAAAAAAATTAATCTTCCACTTGAGAAAAGACTGAAAAAGAATGGGGAAAATAAAATGAGTTGTGTAAAAGGGCTGTGATTATGGGTGAGTGCTTATTGTTTAAAACATTTTCTTTAATGTTTTTATAATTGTGGTTTTAAATATGAATGAATAAAAATCAGAAAAGGGAAATAGAAAACTTGATGAAGTTTCATGGAAAGTGGTCTTGACTTCTGTGTTCCTAAGAAGGAAGGGACTGATTTCAGCTCAAATATTTCTAGAGTTCAAGATCCAGCCCTTGGTTAATTGTACCTTTATAAATTTGTCAATTCTGAGAAAAAAAATCAATAACTAATATTTATTGAATATTTACTATGCCTTAGGCACCAGACTAGGTACTTTACATGGATTATTTTATTGTGTCCTTTGCAACTATCTGATGAATTAGATAGGGTTATTAGTTCTATTTTACAGATAAGGACACTGAGGCTCAAAAAACTTGCTCACAACTACGTGGCTAGAACACTGTAAGACATGGACTGCAACCCAGTCAGCTTGATATCAGTGTTTATGTTCATAATCACTGTGATACATAGTCTCTAAGCTATTCTATTTGTCATTGGAGGGGAAGCCTGAAGACATAAAGCTCACATTTTCTCAGAATATAGAATTGTGCTTTCCTTCTTATATCTAGTTACATGACTTTCTTCTCATACCTATTTAGTTTTTTTTCATGCTCGGGATGAAAAGTAAGTGTCATCTCTAACACCACCCCCTATTGATTAGCAGCATCTATCTGGAGTGTGGTATTGACAAAGACTCTAAGACTACAAGAAAAATTGCCATGATTAGATTTACAATGTCTGCCATGGGCACAGGAGAGGGAAGGGTTGACCAAGCGCAAGCAATTTGACAGCCAGCATCTGAAGGTGGTAAAAAGAAGCATTTGGATAGCAGATCTAGGACCCAAATTATTCAAGGGCAACAGAAGTGATTTTGACTCTAAACCAATCAAACGCAATTAGGGAGAAACCATGAGTCCCAGGTGAGTGAGAGGAGCCTGGACCTTAACAGGACTTTATTACTCCCACCTCTCAATAGTAGAATCTTGTTCTTTTTCTCTGTTGTGCTTACTTATTTATTTGATAAATACCATATGCCAAGCGGTATTCTACCAACTAAGGAAAATATCTAAAACAACATGGACATAAGCTCTGCTCTCCTGTAGCTTATATTCTAGTGGGAATAAAAGCATTAAACCCGTAAAGCAGCAGAAGTTTTCATATAATAATTCAGTATTAAGTGCCATGAAAAAGTCAAGCAAATAAGGAGATCTAGCCATGGGGGCAGGGCGCAGGGTGAGAGGTGAAGACTTAGGTAGGGATTAATGAGAGGAGGCTCTAGCCATCCAGTTGTCAACTTCACAATAACACTAGTACCTTTGTACCCTCAGGCTTTCAGCTGCAATAAAGTATATGTTAACATGCACAGCTTAGCACATAAGATATCTTGGTTCCCACATCCTCTCCCTTCTGCTATGTGGACTTTGACTCGCTTTCTTTAGCCATATTCTTTGTGCTTCTCAGTAAATCTTTCCTTTGTGGATTTTTTTGTGTACTTTTCAAATTTCCACAATGTTTTAATCTATGTATCGTATCATTATAATTGTCTTTTCCTATGCTGTTTCCCCCTCCTAGAGTATATTTCCCACTTCTCTAGCTCATGAATATGACTCATTCTCAAGATCTAGGTTGGGTTAACCCAGATCCACCCAAGTGGAGTTAGGTATCTCTTTCTGAGGTCATCATGATCCTGTGCAGACCTTTTTTTGGGTGTTCCAGTGACAACCTCTGGGATACCAGCCTTCTGACTCCAAAGCTTTTCAACTTCAGCTTCGTCTACCCCAGAATTAGTGATGTATGGGTCTTGTTGAAGGTTCCTTTGTAGCCCCAGTCCTAATTCAAAGCTTGATACATGCCAGGAACTCAACAGCTATAATACAGAGGAGATCATGGCTGGAGAGATGGATCTGTGGGCCTGATACATGCTGTATGCTTGACCCTTCACAGATCACTTACACTCTCTGAAGTTGTTTTCTCATCAATTTAAGGTAAAATAAAAACTCATTTCAAAGGATGATTATGAGGATTAAAGGAGATGACTTATATGAAACATTCTGTAAAATATCTGACAAAAACTTAGCCCTCATTTACTGCATATAAATGATAGTAATTAATAAGTTTAAAGTTGAATAATTAATAGTTGTGATAGCAGTAGTATAACAGATAGATAATGAAATATGGATGAATGGATGGATGAGTAGATGCTTCTGCTTTTGTGATTACATCAATGCTTGACTTGGAATGACTATGATGTTCTGAATTCCTTTGGCTTGGCTTCGTGTTCTTCTTGGTTATAGACTACCTAACATTCCTTCTGTCTCTAGCCTTTGCCTTTAGTACCTTTGCAGGATTTAATGACTATCTTCTTAATCCACCACTGTTCACAGTGGATTAACATCCAGAGATTTATCAAATAGAAGACTGACATCTGCATTATAGATAGTTGTGCTAATTTTACTCTTTCATTCACCTTCTCTTTTTTTCATCTACTCACCAATAACTAGTCATTTATGTGGCATTTAATGCTTCATGTTATGAGGCTTTATATAGCACTAACTGAGAGGGATATGATAAAAAGAGTTTATTTGGTATTTTAAATCTAATTTCTCAACATTATCCTTTTGTTTCTCCCCAGTGGTTTGCATATTTAGGTCCAGCACCTGGGGTTTGGCCAAGCAAATTGTTATTGATGTGTGGAGTTAAAAAGGCAGGAACAAGAGGTTTCTTACTGTGCTAACTGGTAACTCTGCGTGCCTTAAAATAAATCATGCCTGGAACTGCCAAGCCATCTTGGTGTTCTGCTTGCTGATCTGTGAAGAGGTTTAGACCTTTTCCTGAGTGTGTCTTGATTCCCAGTCTGCTGGCTGCAGAACCCTCCTGGCTCATGGGCAGAGGGATGAACAGCAGCAAGATGGCCTCTGCCTTCAACATCTCTGACAGTCTCCTTCCTGGTTGGAAGGTTGAGCTGTGGCAGGGGCTGAGGTGGGGTATAGGGCTGGTCATCAAAGCCCTGAACACTGAGACACAGGCCAAAGAATATAGGAAGAAGCCAAGCCTGACTCCACAGCCCTTGAGATCCTTCCTGATTCCAGAGCAGAAGGTTAAATCAGGAAAGATGTCAAGCACAAGGAAGCACAGAGATGTCAACGGACAGACATACCTACCCACACATGCACATTATGCTGACAGTAAGGTCATGTCATGCTTTCAAAAATGTATAACATGGGGCAACAATGGAGAACAGACATAGAGAATAGACTTACGGACATGGGGAGAGATGAGCA
Source organism: Oryx dammah (assembly GCF_014754425.2). Taxonomy (NCBI): domain Eukaryota; kingdom Metazoa; phylum Chordata; class Mammalia; order Artiodactyla; family Bovidae; genus Oryx; species Oryx dammah. Next base: position 39,072,705 of record NW_024070189.1, read on the forward strand.
GAGGGTGAGATGTGTGGAAAGAGTAACATGGAAACTTACATTACCATATGTAAAATAGATGGCCAACGGGCGTTTACTGTATGGCTCAGGAAACTCAAACAAGGGCTCTGTATCAGCCTAGAAGGGTGGGATGGGGAGGGAGGTTCAAAAGGGAGGGGATATATGTATACCTATGGCTGATTCATGTTGAGGTTTGATAGAAAACAGCAAACTTCTGTAAAGCAATTATTCTTCAATAAAAAATAAGTTAATAAAAATAAATAATTTTAAAAAATATATAACATGGTGGAATGCACCTGATGTAGTGTCAAGAGAAAAAGTAGAGATAAGAAACATACATACAACCTTATATGTGTATACATATATATGTAAATGATTAGAAAAAATGACTGGAAGAAAACAAAAATAATAATTGTGTATTAGTTGTATCACATGCAAATGTTATGACATTTTCACTTAAGATATCTTCTTTGTGTTATCTTTTTATATTCTCCAAATTTCTACCATGTTCTAATCTTATTTTTTAAGGTATTATCATTTAAGGCAAAGTGGTAAGAGACAAGAGACAGAGAGGATGAGAGGCAGAATATTTTAGGCAAGTTTCAGGGGATAGAAACCCAATTCAAACTGGCTTGAAAAAAAAAAGTGTACTGGGTTACCACTAGGCATCCCGGAATCCCAGGTTTAGGATCCAAGAACTCCAGCAACAGCCTAGGGGCCCATGTATCCCTCCTCCTCCCCTCTTCCCCTTCTCCCCCTCCTCTCCCTCCTTCCTCTCTGTCTCCCCCTCCCCTCCCTCTCTCCTTTTCTTCTCCTCCTCCCTCTCTGCCTCCTTCTCCTCCTCCTCTTCCTTCTCCAGATCCTCTTCTGTCAAAAGTGCTAGAGGCTGCAGAGTAAAATGGTTGAGAGCAAGGCTCAGGAGCCAGGCCTTCTGGGCTCAAATTGTGCCTTCCCCACTGAGGAACTTTTTAAAGCTGGGTTTATTTAACCACTAAATATCACAGTTTTCTCATCTGTGGAATAGGGATGATAATAATAGCAACAACAATTATAATAATGATCATAAGTATAAGCTCTATGAAAATTAAATGAGTTAACATATGTAAAGCATTTAGATTAGTTCTTGGCATATGGCTGGAATTCATTCAGTGTTATCTGTCACCACCACTGCCACCATTATCACTTTCCTTTGTTGACTACATTTTGAGGATAAGATCTCATCAATGACAAAATGGCTACCAATTGCCATACACCTACATCTTTTGAGCTTAGCATCCTTGAAGGAAAGAGGGTTTCTCTTTGTCTATGTTCAATTATCAATCTCGTGTGTGTGCTCAGTCACTTCCGTTGCATCTAACTCTTTGCAACCACAGGGACTGTAGCCCATCAGATTCCTCTGTCCATGGGATTTCCCAGGCAAGAATACTGGAGTGGGTTGCCATTTCCTTCTCCAGGGGATCCTCCCTACCAAGAGATCAAACTGAATTCTCCTGCATTTGCAAGTGAATTCTTTATCACTGAGCCACCTGGGAAAGCCTCTCAGGAGGCTCTAAATGACTTGGTCTGGTACCAAGCCCAGACACGAGCCTGTCACTAGGCCCAGGAGGTCAGGGTAAGGTAGATTGGCCAGCCTGGGTCATGGGTGTTTCCTGTTGTGGGGCTGAAGCACTGTAATTGACAACCTCACCAGGGCCTTGGAGAATGAAAGAGGTCCCCCAGAGGAAAACAAGAAGACTGTGAATAGGCAATCAAAAAATTATTGCTATTAAAGAAGGACTTTCTTGAATTGAGTCTTCTAAACCTCTTACTATTCAATCACAGAAACTTGTGATAAAATCCTTAGGGTATGGCTTAAAATTGGATTCCATAGGGCCACAACTTGCAGTGGAAAAGTGGGCTCTATTCCAGATAATAAAATGTAGGCTGGGGTGAAATGAACAAATATGTGAAATACTACCCTTTCCACCCATGCTCAATAGATCGATGGGCACATGGCATCTAGACACCTGAAAACAATACCTTATCAGAGTTAAGGTGTTACAGGTTAGAGTGAGGGGGACCAGTTAGAAACCATAGCTGTCATCCAGACAAGAGATTTTGGTGTCCTGAACCAAAGGGAACAGAGAGATATGAGAAGATGGGAGTAAGCTCAACAAGACTTAGGAGAAGGTTATGAGGAGAGAGAGGAGTCCAAATGGTGCCCAAAGTTTCCTCTCTAAATGAATATGATTTAATGAGATGGAAATACATGGGGAAGAACAGGTTGGAGATGGAGGAAGATGGAGGTGAGATGAAAACACCAAAGCCATTCCCTACCAAGGGGTATCACATATCCTTTTCCTAGAAGACTATGACGGCAGCACTGACCAAAAACTGTTAAATGAGCCCTGGCAATTTCTCCATGTTGACACAGAAGATTGAAGACAACTGTTTTGTAAGCAAAACATACTCATTCTGACTTTAAGATCACCAGGTATTTCTTAACGTTCATTTGCATGCTGGTGAGTCAGTAAACAAAAGCCCTGGGCCACACAATGCATTTGCAACATTTTCAAACTCAGGAGAAAATCTGCAGTTTTTCAGTAATCAACATGATCAGCTCAAACAAACAATTTGTCATGAAGTAATCTGTGTAAATTACTATAGTGAGAATATTTTCTATCATCTGCATGGTTTTATGGAAAGAATTTCTTCTATTATTTAATCTCTTGGGCTTCAGGGAATTGTTTTACAGTGATCTAATACAGCAGAAGCCGGGTTTATTTACAGTACTTGTTAGAAGTGATTTTGCGTTCTCTCTCCTTGGCTTTGAGGCTAAAATAATGGATGCACAGAGCAAATCCAGACATTCTTGAGAAAACTGGAGGAAAAGGGAATCAAGCATAGATATCATTCACAATCTCAAGATCTTTTAAGATTCACGTGCTAATTTTAAAGATGGGCATTGAAAAACAAAAGCACAAAAACATATATAACATTGTTGTTGTTCAGTCGCCAAGCCGTGTCTGACTTTTTGCAACCCCATGGACTGCAGCATGCCAGTCACCCCTGTCCTTCACTATCCCCTGGAGTTTGCTCAGATTCATGTCCACTGAGTCAGTGATGCTACTTAACTCTCTCATTATCTGCCACTCCCTTCTCCTGTTGCCTTCGATCTTTCCTAATATTTCACATTGGTGAGTCTTAATTCTTACGGGTTTTAGGCACCTTTGAGAATCTTATGAAACTATGGAAACTATGCCCAGAAGAGTCCACATGCAGGTGGATACATGTCATATGCAACATAGCAAGAACTCATGGGATGCTTTAAGCCCATCTGTGTCCATAAGGACACCTACTACTGTCCATGAATTTTCATTACCACTCATTGCTCTTCACTTTAATTATCAGTGTGAGGACAATGAATAGATGAACACCATGGTGCAGGTACTAGTGTATATAGCACACATTTCTTGATTGTCTGAAGATTAGTATGTGGTCTGATAACCTAAATTATCAGAACACAACTGAGAACCCAAAAGGAAGCAAGGTACAAAACTACAGGAAGACCACGTACTAAAACCGAAGCACTTCCCTCTAAGAGAGTTACTCTGGTGCCATGCAGAATTTTGTTTTTCACAAAATTCTAATAAGTTCAGCTATATGCTTTCCTAGCCACCAGCAAATCAGACAATGGAAATTGGGCTGCTATAGATAGTTATACTTATCACCTCAAGAATTCAGCTTATTGAGAAACTGACAACAAGGAAAGAGGGGGGAGAAATTCTCAATGAATTTGTCAAGGGCCCACTTGATACCTGCCTTAGAGCTAGGTGCTATGGATAGAAAGATGAGTAATTTCAGGTTGATTTAGGAATTGGGGATTGGTGAGAAAGAAAGAAATAATCTCAATGTAACATGGTAAATGTTTCAGTAAAAATATGTACAAGTTGCTAATTTGAGAACAAAAGAAGAAATATCAGGAGCTGCCTTTGGAGCCTAGGAAGACTTCAGTCTTCAAGGATGAGTCAGACTTGACCAGGTAGTTATAGGAATGAATGTCTTTCAGATCAAGACACAGAGTTGAGTTTGGACAGATGAGTGATAGGTAGGTGAAAACAGGCAGAGTTGGCTGAGCAGCTGTGAGGGGCAGATGTAAGGGGCAGATGTGCATAGGTGAGTATAGATGTGAAGTTTGGATGGGAAGGAGTGAATTAGTGTCAGGAATAGAGGGAACCCTGCTGACAAGGAGACCAGTGTCATTGTATAGCAGCCCTTAAATACTAAATAAAGAGACCTGGACTTTTAAAAATAGGCAGTAAAGAGCCAATAGAGGGTTTTCTCACAAGATAAGACCTTGAAGGAATCAGATTTATGAAAGATAACTCCAGAAGCAATTTGGTGGATAAACTAGAGCTAGCATTGATGGGACTGGCAAGGCAGTTGGGAAACTATTACAATGGTCTGATTGTAAGATAAGGAGGACATGAACCAAGGCAGTGTTGGTAAAGATAAACAGAAGCATGTGTGCACACAGGTGTGCATGTGTGCAAGAGGAAGAGAGAAAGAAAGAGAAGGAGAAACACTATTTGTGTGCGTGTGTGTTGTATACATGTGTTATGAACTAAAATCTTCAAGCCTTGGCAAGGTGTTGAGAAAGAGGAAGGAAGAGAAAAGAAACTCAGTAATTTCATTGTATATATAAGCACAATATTTATATCCTGTCACAACCTCACATATTTGGATCTTTTTTAGTTTAGAAGACATGGTTATTTGAATGGCACAATCTCAAGTTTGCCTTTGAAATATCTATGAAAGATTGTGGTTACCAAATGCCAAACCATAGGCTTTCCATATTAGAATTCCTTGGTGTCATCACTGAAAACAGATTCCTGGGAATTTACCACAGATATAACAAATCACTTGGGGTGGGAGCCCAGGGAATTCACATTTTTAATTAGCTAGTTAAATGCCTCTGCCAGGAAGCTGTGACTGGGAACAACCACTGTTAACAACTTAACTTTCAGTCAACTTGAAGGGTATATAAATATTCTGAAGAGTAAATCTCTCATGCAACATTCAAGAATGCATACACTACCAATATTTTCAGTATACAAAAAGATATAAGGCCCTCCATTTGATACCACGTTTGGGGGGCTCATCTCAGAGTAACTGCATATGCTTTAGACTAACTCATTGCATTTCTTTCTGCGTATTCCTTAATTAAGTCTCTTCAGTAATTTACCCTTAGCCTAAAGCTTTGATAAATATCAATGAGTAACAGGCCAAGCTAAAGCTAAGCTGTCTGCAGAAAATCATCAAAGGTCCTATTTTTTTTTTTTCCTCTTTATCTCCCACCCTAGGTGAGCTCATCCAGTCCTGTTGCTTAAATAGCATCTATGTGCCGATGACTCACAAATTTCTATCTCCATTGTGAGCCTCTCATCTGCACTTTAGGGTCATATATCCAACTGTCTCCTTGTCATCTCTAGTTGGCATCTCGTACGAATCTCAATTTTAAGAATGCTGAAAAGTACTGAACTCTTAAATCATTCCAGCTAACCTTTTCCTCTCCAAGTCCAATCTTCTCAACCTCAGCAAATGGTACCACCATTTACCCAGTCACTCTAGCAAAAATCCTAGGGGAGATCAGTCTTGATCCCTCCCTCTTCCTAACCATCCCCTTCCACATTTATTTCTAAATCTTGTGACTCTTACTTCACAAATGTATTCCAAATCTGCCCGTGACTCTTCACCTCTATTTCTATGACCTTGATCCCAGCCACCACCATCTTCTGCTTTATTTAACAGGAACTGGGACAATTTCTCCTCCAAGCCATTCTGACCACTGAAGTCACAGGATTCTTAAAGAGGGCTCTATATTACAGAACCTCATGCCTTTGCTAACGATCCCACAGTGCTGTTTCTGTGCACTCAGAATCATATCCAAATCCCTTTCCAGGGTTTCCTTTCTCTTCCATCTCATCCAGGCCCTGTTTCCTTCCAATCAAATGGACTTTCCTCCAGGTCCTTGAACACACCTGACTCCTCCCCATTGCAAGAGACTCCTGCTCTTCCCAATGTATTCAATTCCTCAAAGGCTCCTCCTCCAGCCTGAGTTAAATCTCTTTTCCAAGAGGTTTGCTCTGCTCAGCTAAGATTCAGCACACATTTTCTGTAAGGGGCCAGACAGGATATATCTTAAGGCATGCAGGCCCTCAACTCTGTTTTTGTAGCAAAAGTATCCGTAGACAATATGTAAATGATATGTGTCACTGTGTTTCAATAAAACTTTATTTACAAAAATAGGCAACATGCAGATTTGGCCTCTCAGCTGTAGTTTGCTGATCCCTGACCTAAATCAGAGTATGACTTGTCTGTTATTCCTTCTCAGGGCTTCTCATGAGTCCTAAACATGTGCCCACTGCCTGTCTCTCACTAGACTCTTAACTCCATGAGGGTAGAGAGCTCACACTCTTATATATTCCTGTCAAATACACAGTTCCTGGTAGAATGTTTGCTGCAGTGAGGCCTCAGTAAATACTGTTTGAATAAAGGAAGAAAAGGACAATTGAGGAAGGAAGGGAGAATTTCTCTTTGAAGTCCAAGCACATTTTGTAGAAAGGCAACAGCCATTGCTGACCCATACTTTTTAGCTCCTCTTTCTCAACAGAGTTCTTGAGTGAATCACTTACTCATTTATCACTCTGTTCATTCCGCCATTCACTTAGTGATGCAGTGTTAATTAATATCCAAAATATGAGTAATGGCAAAATGGCAGGCTGAGGGTTCCTTCCAGATCTCTGGAAGAAAGCCTTCTTTCTGGTTTTTCTGCTGGGAGGCCAGTGGTAGATTTAAGCTTTGTGAAGCAAAATTGAGAGGCTGAAGTGATCAGTAAAAAAAAAGCCAGGAGAGACACCTCTCAGCCAATAGGTAGCCCTGCCTTCTCTGCCTGACTCATTACCCTGAAACAGCCCTCAACATCACTCTTCACTATTTCTCCACTTGGACAAACGAAATGCAAATAATTGGGTACACTGAAAACTTAGCACCAACAGCACTTTGAAAGAGATGCCCCCCTGAGGGTTGTGTGTCCCACTCCTTCTCCCTCTGCCCCCCACCCATCCCACCATCCCCCCGATCCCTTCCCCGTCTTCCATCCTCCTCCAGGCTGACTGGAACACCAGAGAGGAAGCTGAGAGCTGGGCAGTATTAAAGATCATCAACTAAAGAGCTCTTCACCAGGCAGGGTTACGTTTAATAGACAGCAAGAGTATTCCTGCCGGCTCCCGTTAAGTTTCATCAAAACTGTGCCTAATTAAAATCTTCAATTTAATTATGCTCGTCTGCATTACAAATTTTGATCAAACTGCTTCAGTGTGGTGCAGGGAGAGATGTTCCTTCACATGCAAAGTGAACCCATCCTGAGGCTAGCTAGCTCTGTGTCCAAAAATCTCTTGGGATCCCCACGTCTAATCCCCCAATCTTGGAACGTGGTGAATCACCTATGGCTCAGGGAATTGGCAACTGTTGCTCTGCCCACATCTGCAAGAGCTGTCCTGGAGCCACACAGAAGCTGACAGCTGTCTTCCCCCACTCACCTCCCCCTTCCCAGCCTCCCTTTCCTCCTCTGCTTTTGAAATACCCCCATCTCGAGAAAAAATCACACCCAATCTGTCAAAGAAATATGCTGCGGGACTGACGTTCTGGCAATCTGTTTCACTTTCAGCTTGTTAATGGCCCTACGGAGAACTTTAGAGTCCTCGATTCACAGAGTCCCAAAGTAAACAAAGCCCCGATCACCCAGCCCAAGGCATCCTCCCCCTCCTTCCACTCATGGCCAAAAGTACTGCCAAGACTCAGTTTTCCAACACATCTTTCTCCCTTCCAGGGCCCTTCACTCCATCCCGTAAGGTCCGAAGACTTGATGTCACCCAAGCAACTCCCTCCACCATACACCCACTGAGCAGCCAGACTTTTCCTGATGGTCTCACTCTCAACAAAATATCCCCACATGCGGTCCCAATCCCTCCTCTAAGGTTTCTCCTGTTAACTGACTAGCCGATCTGATGATCAAATTTCTGCCAAAACAACAAAAGCAGCAGCAGCAACAACAACAACAAAAAAAAACTTGTGAAAAGAATGCTCCCTACTGCTTAAGTCAAAGTGTGAGCTTCCTTCCATGTGGGTGTGCCTGGGATAATTTGTTCCTATATGAAGCCACAGGCTAAATGCTCCTTGTCATCCTGTAGAGTCAGTTTTACTTAGAAATAATTTAAACTCTTATTTGTATATTGCAGAGTAAACTGGAAAATTCGTACAATGTATTAAGACAGAAGAGGAGACTTGAAACATAAGCCTGCAAGGGGCTGGCCCCAGGCCCCTTGAGTCTCAGTCAGTTTCCTTCATCTTGGTCAAAGCACATTTAGTCGTGGTGATGTATTTCTCACCATGTTGACATGTGTCCCTCACTGGGAACTCTGACACCAGAAGATTTTATTTAAAGTGTGACCATCCCCCCGGGGAGGATGCCTCAGTCTACTTCTTCCTCATCCACTCCCTTCAGCTCCACTCTGAAATCATCAACTGCTTGATTGGACAGTTTCACTTGAATGACCTGCCATGGCCTTGAAATGAACTTGTCTACCATTCTACACCAGTACCATCAAACCTGCTATCCCTTGTCATTAAAGGGGTCCCACTTACACCAGGCACTGTGTTGGAAAACATAGCAGACATCCTCAACATTATTCATCAAATAAGTAAATAAATCATCAAGAGTTGCTTTTGTGTTGTTGTTTCAAAACCACCACATAATAAATCCTTACCTGTTCTTTAATGAGTAAATTGACTGGATTTTAGTGTTTCTTTCTTTAAAGCAAATATGCTTCTGGTTACTGATTCTATTTGAGCACGCACTCCATAATAGTTTAGGACGAGATGTTTCAACCTAACTTAATAATCCTCTTTTCCCCAAGCAAGGCCGTTGCCAAGTCCTGCCAGCACCTCCTTTAGTTCAGTCACTTCAGTTCAGTCACTCAGTAGTGTCCAACTCTTTGCGACCCCATGACCTGCAGCAGGCCAGGCCTCCCTGTCCATCACCAACTCCTGGAGTCCACACAACCCATGTCATGGAGTCGGTGATGCCATCCAACCATCTTATCCTCTGTTGTCCCCTTCTCCTCCTGCCCTCAATCTTTCCCAGCATCAAAGTCTTTTCAAATGAGTCAGTTCTTTGCATCAGGTGGCCAAAGTATTGGAGTTTCAGCTTCAGCATCAGTCCTACCAATGAATGCTCAGGACTGATCTCCTTTAGGATGGACTGGTTGGATCTCCTTGCTGTCCAAGACACTCTCAATAGTCTTCTCCAACACCACACTTGAAAAGCATCTATTCTTCAGCACCCAGCTTTCTTTATAGTTAAACTCTCACATCCATGCATGACCACTGGGAAAACCATAGACTTGACTAGACGGACCTTTGTTGACAAAGTAATGTCTCTGCTTTTTAATATGCTGTCTAGGTTGGTCATAACCTAGACATAACCAAGGAGTAAGCATCTTTTAATTTCATGACCGCAGTCACCATCTGCAGTGATTTTGGAGCACAAAAAATAAAGTCTGACACTGTTTCCACTGTTTCCCCATCTATTTCCCATGAAGTGATGGGACCAGATGCCATGATCTTCATTTTCTGAATGTTGAGCTTTAAACCAACTTTTTCACTCTCCTTTCACTTTCATCAAGAGGCTTTTTATTTCCTCTTCACTTTCTGCCATCAGGGTGGTGTCATCTGCATATCTGAGGTTATTGATATTTCTCCCAGCAATCTTGATTCCAGCTTGTGCTTCTTCCAGCCCAGCGTTTCTCATGATGTACTCTGCATAGAAGTTAAATAAGCAGGGTGACAATATACAGCCTTGATGTACTCCTTTTCCTATTTGGAACCAGTCTGTTGTTCCATGTCCAGTTCTAACTGTTGCTTCCTGACCTGCATACAGGTTTCTCAAGAGGCAGGTCAGGTGGTCTGGTAGTCCCATCTCTTGAAGAATTTTCCACAATTTATTGTTATCCACACAGTCAAAAGCTTTGGCATAGTCAATGAAGCAGAAATAGATGTTTTTCTGGAACTCTCTTGCTTTTTCGATGATCCAGCGGATGTTGGCAATTTGATCTCTGGTTCCTCTGCCTTTTCTAAAACCAGCTTGAACATCTGCTGAAGCCTGGCTTGGAGAATTTTAAGCATCACTCTACCAGTGTATGAGATGAGTGCAGTTGTGCGGTAGTTTGAGCATTCTTTGGTATTGCCTTTCTTTGGGATTGGAATGAAAACTGACATTTTCCAGTCCTGTGGCCACTGCTGAGTTTTCCAAATTTGCTGGCATATTGAGTGCAGCACTTTCACAGCATCATCTTTTAGGATTTGAAATAGCTCAACTGGAATTCCATCCCCTCCGCTAGCTTTGTCCGTAGTGATGCTTTCTAAGGCCCACTTGACTTCACATTCCAGGCAGGATGTCTGGTTCTAGGTGAGTGATCACACCATCATGATTATCTGGGTCATGAAGATCTTTTCTGTACAGTTCTTCTGTGTATTCTTGCCACCTCTTCTTAATATCTTCTGCTTCTGTTAGGTCCATACCATTTTGGTCTTTTATTGAGCCCATCTTTGCATGAAATGTTCCCTTGATATCTCTAATTTTCTTGAAGAGATCTCTAGTCTTTCCCATTCTATTGTTTTCCTCTATTTCTTTGCATTGATCACTGTGGAAGGCTTTCTTGTCTCTCCTTGCTATTCTTTGGAACTCTGCATTCAAATGGGTATATCTTTCCTTTTCTCCTTTGCTTTTCACTTCCCTTATTTTCACAGCTATTTGTAAGGCCTCCTCAGACAGCCATTTTGCTTTGTTGCATCTTTTTCTTGAGGATGGTCTTGCTCCCTGTCTCCTGTACAATGTCACGAACCTCCATCCATAGTTCATCAGGCACTCTGTCTATCAGATCTAGGCCCTTAAATCTATTTCTCACTTCCACTGTATAATCATAAGGGATTTGATTTAGGTCATACCTGAATGGTCTAGAGGTTTTCCCTACTTTCTTCAATTTCAGTCTGAATTTGGCAATAAGAAGTTCATGATCTGAGCCACAGTCAGCTCCGGTCTTGTTTTTGCTGACTGTATAGAGCTTCTCCATCTTTGGCTGCAAAGAATATAATCAGTCTTAATTTGGTGTTGACCATCTGGTGATGTCCATGTGTAGAGTCTTCTCTTGTGTTGTTGGAAGAGAGTGGCCGGCACATCGTAGGGCTCAACAAATGTTAAGTGTTAATAGAAATAATACTATATAAAAATGTATCACAACATGGTAAAAGATGTCAGTGTATGGTATGCAATTACCTGCCAAGCAAACAAGAACAGAAAGCTAAGGAAGGCAGAGAGACAGCTGAGAGGTCAGGAGAGAGCAGTCCCTCCCACCCTGACAGTGTGGTAAGACATACCGTCTCAGGAAATTTAGGAAGGTACCCAGGAGACTTTGAGGCCTGATTGTGGCCAGACAAACCAGCTTCCCTAGAGCTTGTGGTTTATGCTTCTTTGGCAAGATGATGCTGACTTGAGAGCAGAGTCCAGTGGAAAAGTAGACTCGCTCTAGGGTAGTGGCAGGTGTGGCATGAAGCCAGAGGCCCGAAATGAAAAGTACAAAAGGCATTATGGAGGAGGCATTCAAGTATTTACAGAGTGAATTAATTACAACATCTTAATGGCTAAAACATTTATTGAGAGCTTGCTCTGAGCTGAGTAGTATTTAAGTGCTGTACAGCAATTACCTATTTAATCTCTACCACAGTCTGGAAAGGGATCTTCTATTATTCTAACTTGATAGATGTGAACTGAACCCCAGAAAGGGTAAGTAATCTGTGCAAGGTTGCACAGCTAGAAAGTGGTAGAGTTACAGTCTGAATCCAGAGCTTGAGTATTTAATCCTCAAATCTTTCTTCCTCTTACTTAAATGTCTACATTTTTATTTAATTTTTCTTTTTCCTCTGACAATGCTTCAACTTCACACTCAGCAAACTCTTTGAAGGTAGAGGTAGGGTCTCAGAGTTCTTAAAATTCTTCTCAATGACCCACCCAATACCTTCTAATGCAAATATGTAATAAATAGGATTGATTTATTGACAGAAATATTTGTTAGTTGCCACACTGATAAAATCAGGCACTGTAGCAAGGAGGGGAAACCTGTCTAGAAAGGATCATTCAATATTATCTGGTGAAGTCAGTGTACTGTCAATAGGCTATACATAATAGTTTCTCCTGGCCCACTCAGCACTGCTGTTGCTATTGCCTGGCACTCTCTTTTCTTACCTCCACCCTTTTACTGGTTTATTTCCTCCAAGAAATACTTAATAATCTTCTATAGGCCTTAGCACAGATGCCTTTTCCTCCAGGAAGCCTTCCCCGATTCCCTGAAAATTTGGGCTAAGCTCCCACAAAATCCTATACTCCTCCCACCAGAACACTTATCCCATTGCCTTATAATGATCTAGTTCACTCTTCAGTCTTTCCCAAATAAATCATAAACTTTTTGAAAATAGGGTTGTCCTCAGCACCTAGCCGGAGAAGGCAATGGCACCCCACTCCAGTACTCTTGCCTGAAAAATCCCATGGCAGAGGAGCCCGGTAGGCTGCAGTCCATGGGGTCGCAAAGAGTCTGACACGACTGAGCAATTTTACTTTCACTTTTCACTTTCATGCATTGGAGAAGGAAATGGCAACCCATTCCAGTGTTCTTGCCTGGAGAATCGCAGGGACAGGGGAGCTTGGTGGGCTGCCGTCTATGGGGTAGCACAGAGTCAGACATGACTGAAGCGACTTAGCAGCAGTAGCACCTAGCACATGGTGTGTATATATTTGAATATATATATATACTATATTGGAGAAGGAAATGGCAAGCCACTCCAGTGTTCTTGCCTGGAGAATCCCAGGGACGGAGGAGCCTGGTGGGCTGCTGTCTATGGAGTCTCACAGAGTCAGACACGACTGAAGCGACTTAGCAGCAGCAGCAGCTATATCCTTTCAAAATTTAGGTAAGGAAGTGGTGAACTACTCTACTTCCCTCATGGGATTGTTGTAAAGATTTGTTAGGATGTAAAACAGAATAGGACCTGGCATATAGTATGTGCCCAGTAAGTGTCAGATGCTATTATTATTTTATAGCATCAGCTGGTATTTGAGAGTGAAATTTTCCATTTTTACTCATACAGAGTAACTCTGCCTGAACACTTTAATGTCATTGGTAAATTATTATGCAGTTAACATATACAAGTAATAGTGCCAGTAATACATGCAATTAATTAAATGTATGGAGATGTTGACATCTTGGAAGCAAAGTCAGATTGATTGGCAAACCCCAGCTAATCCAACTGACCATGAGTGTGGTCAAACTGGCTGCATGAAGCAGGCAGGTTTTGGCTGGACCAGAGGATTCATCAAAAGTTTCAGATCCCTGGCTCAGCAACAGTTCTCATTCCTCAGCACCTTTCCAATTCAGTTCACACAGCTGAAAATTAAAACAATCTAACAAGAGCCATAAAATTTTGATACCAACAAAATGTTCTTAAATTTTACTCAGCCATAAAGCTGTTTATGACAGGAGAGTAGAAAGTCTCCTTCTCATTTTTTAAGCTGTGAACAGCAATGTTAACAAACAATGCAGACTGTATGTTCAAGAACAAAGTTTGGAGCTGCGATCAAATAAATTAACAACAGAGCGAATCTGACATATTTAATGATAAACCTTTTTACTGTGCTGTGTGGTAATTAGACAAAATGAGAAGTTCACATAATGGCTGTAATTATTTAGTCATATTACTTTCATACTGTCAAACCAAACTTTCATGGATTTTCTTTATTTTCTTAGTTCTGCACTTATAAAAAGCCCCAGTGTTGACCATTTTCTCTGCTGCTACTTAAAAGTTCAATGGACTCTAATTGCAAAAAGGCATAATTAGACATAAGAAAACACACACTGGAACACAGAGATCTGGAACCCAGGTCTCCATGTCCTGTGCTCCTGCATCCTTCTCTGCCTCAAAGCAAAAGCTCTGAGAACCACCTGTTTTTCTTTTCCAGTCTGTGAGGTCAAACCTTCCCCCTTATTTCTCATTCTCTCCTGAGATAAGAGTTTCTGAACAAGAAGATTGCAATAGCCCCTTTTCCATAGAATGATCATTAACCTCATTTGGTGACACTGGCTGCTCTAACAAATAGATCCCCAATTATGTGAAAGCTCTAACATAATAGAAGAATATTTCTGCTCTCTTAACAACACAAGGCAGGTGGTGTCCCTGATTGGCATGAGACTCTCTTCCATCCAATGATCTGGGGACACAGGTTTCCTTATATCTTGTGGCTTCACTGTTCCCTAGAGCTTTGTCTTCATTGACTGAACTCAACTGGCAAAAGAGCATGGATAAAAACCTTGCTACTTCTTAAAAATCTTGATACTGACATTGCACCCATCACTGCCATTAGAGCCTGGTCACAGAATCACACACCTAATTTCAAAGGAGACTCAGAAATGAGGTCAAGCTGTTTGCTCAGGAAGAGAAGCAGGCTTTGATGTACAGCTTGCAATCTCTACCCTTCCTGAAATCAGTGTGGAGATGAGGAGGTAGAGTCAGCAAACCAGAGGTAGAATGAGGGGTATGAATGAGGTAGCAAGGAGCACAAAACAGAACAAGATGCTGTAAGACTCATTACTGGGACCACTGGAAAATATGAAGTTTGTCTGTATAACAGTATTAATGCTAAATTTCCCAAGTGTGATAATTATGTTAGCCTTATTCTTAGATGATAGCTCCCAAAATGCTCGGGGGTGAAGTGTCGTTGATGGTTTCACCTTATTCTCAAATATGCCTCCTAGTGCACATACAGAGAGACAAAGACACAGAGAGAGATACATACACACACAGAGAGAGAGAGAGAGGGAGGGAGGGAGGGAGGGAGAGAGAGAGAGGGGCAGGGTGGAGAACAAATGTGCTTAAATGTTAACAATCTGTGAATCTTGATGAAGCCTATTCAAGGAGCAAAGGCCTACAGGTATGATAAAAGCAAGGAAGAACATAGTATGCTGAAGACAGGAAGAGGGTCAGGGTTGCTGGAGAAAAAAATGCCCAGCAATGAGGGCAGGAGATGAGTCTAGAGAAAGGTCAAAATCATGACAGGGCTTGCATAGTGTGAGGCTCGACTTTATCTTGCAGCCAATGAGGACCCACTTAACAGCAGGCAGGGATAGGTCTGGTGTGTCTTTCAGGTAGAAAGTACTCGATGATTTAAGAGAATTCTGGATGAAGGGATGCAACTTCATTCTTTTAACAATTTCAGGTGCCAGCCCTGTGCTAGAGACTATAGATAATACAGAACTAGGGTAGCCACCAGATATGTGGAAGAGCAAAATCAGACATGATTCCTGCCTTCTTGGCAGTTAGGGTCTAGTGAGTGGAGATATACATCAAGTAATAATCGTAAGGACAAGTGTGAAATACAGCTGTCACAAGTTTGTTGCTATTTAGTCACTGAGTTGTGTCTGACTCTTTTGCGACCCCACAAGCTCCTCAGTCCATGGGATTTCCCGGGCAAGAATACTGGAGAGGGTTACCATTTCTTTCTCCAGGGGATCTTCCTGATCCAGGGATCAAACCCAGGTCCCCTGCATTGCAGGCAGATTCTTTACCACTGGAGCCACCAGGGAAGCCCATGACAAGAGTTAGGAAGGCGAATTTTGTGATGGCCTAGGAATCCATGATGGCTACACATGGTTTGACCAGGGAAAGCAGCATCTCCAAGAAACTGGTGTTTGAGCTAAGACTCACGGGGTAAAAAAGAGTTAGGTAGGGAACACCATATAAGGCAGAGGAAATGACATGAATAAAGGCTCCTTGGTTGGAAGGAGCCTGGTTTACCTGACTGAAAAAAAGACCAGTGTGGCTAGGAGGCAAGGAGTGCAAAAAGGTATGCAGGATTATATTGGAAAGACAAACAGGGACCAGCCCTTGCAGTGCCTTGAAACCATATTCATGGATTTTGACCTTTATGCCATGTGCACTGGGAAGCTATTTAGAGTATGTAGTGTGTAAGTGTCAAGGGAAGGGTGAGAGATATAATCCCTGTAGCTGCACAGTGAAGAATGGGTTGTGCTATAAACTTCAGCAGACTAGTTAAGAGAGATGATAAGAGATTGAATAAGGGGATGGAATAAAGAAATCCTTGACCACAAAACGAGTATAATTTTGGAGTTGGGTTTGAAATGCTACAGTTGCAGGGCTGAAGTTGACAAAAACTGGTCAGGTGATGGTGTTATCAAGTGGAAGAAAGAATACTGATGAGGAGGCAACTAATGACAACCATGAAGAATTCAGATTGAGATGGGTTGTGTCTGGGGTAACAGGTGAAGCTATCTGGCGGAGGATTAGATAAATGAGCCTGAAATTTAGGAAGTCGTGACTTGTGAGCATGCAACATTTAGAATTAAACTGAGGTGATGTCAATGCCACAAGTCCACCATCATTTAAGGTCAGAGAAAACAGAGCACATTTCAGAGACAGGGAATCAAAGTTCAGAGAGAGACCAAAAAAACCCCAGGAGATTATGGTATAACAAGAGGCTGGGTATAGGGAGATTCAAATTGTCAAATATCCAGCATATCCTATCCTAGAAAATAGGAACTGATGAAAATCCAGGAAGGTGGAAGTTAAGACTATCACTGTAGGGGGTGGAGGACTTCCCTAGCAGTCCAGTGGTTAAGACTTTCAGTGCAGCAGGTACAGGTACAATCCCTGGTTGGTAGTGAACTAAGATCCCACATGCCTTGCAACAAAAAAACCAAAACATAGAACAGAAGCAACATTATAAAAAAGATTTTTAAAATGGTCCACATAAAAAAAAATCTTAAAAAAATATCACTGGGCACCTCATTAACAATAGTTTCAGCAAAGTGATGGGGCTAAAGTCAGAAACCAGCTATGTGAGGGTATGGGGAAAAGAGACAGTGGGCATAAATCACTCTTGGTGGTAGTTTAGATGACATAGATTTGACAGTGGGCATGCAGACTTGGGTTCTGGATTGAAGGCATTTAACTCCTTCACTCCTCCACCATACTTATCTTGAGTATATTTTATGTGTCAGTCATAAAATAGGCACATAAAAAACTAAAGTGGGACCCTGTCCTCAGGAAGCAATGTGTGCTGAGTGATTTTCAAATAATATTCCATGAGTCCCTGAGTTTTGGAGCAACACTGGAGGAGGGGAATCAGGGGAAAAGCTGAGCTTGTGGGCTCCGTGACTCCTATCCCTCCACATATCAACCCATATCTTTTTCATGAGTGTCTATTTAAAATATTCTTTACAAAAATGCACTCTGCTGCCAAGGGGGAAAGTTTATAAAGTAGCGCTCTAGAGGATACAAAAGTTTAGGTCAGGGGTCAGCAAACTTTCTGTAAAGGAGCAGATAGCACATATTTTGGGTGTTATGAACCATATGGTCTGATGTAACTATTCTGCTGGTGCAGAGTAAAAACAACTTTAGACGATTAGGAATGGGCATGGCTCTGCTCCAGTAAAACTTTATTTATGAAAATAGGAGGCAGATGGCAGTTTGTTGACCCCTGTTCAAAATGTTGATGAGACACAGCAGGACTGTTCAGGCTATTATTCCTGATAGTATTTCTAGAAGACATAGGATATCATGCAAGGGTAACTATGTTCTGGCCCCTCTCAGTTTCACTAGTTTCCAGTATTCTCTGACCCTTAGTTCCCTCACTTTGCTGTCTTACCAACTGGAGGCCTGTCATCTCCTATCCCCCGCTGAAGATGGCTAAAATTAGTCTTTTCAATCCTGCTCCTCCCTATTTATCTTCTTAATCTACTGTCCATTTTATTTTTCCTCTCAATTTAAAACAAGGGAGTTTAAAAAAATATCATTCCTCAAACCAAGCAAAAGCAATCTTCAAAAATGCTGGCTGAAGACACACTGCCCTCATTAAACACAGTACTCATGAAATGAGTTTTCATTAATAGTAATTTGGGGAAACATTGGCCTTGAGAATTCTGATACGATAAGCCTCATGTCACACCAGAAAGCTATAAACAGAAAATCAAGGCTCCCTGGGCCAGGCCATGCCCAGCAGAGAGGCTGCCAGCTCCCTGGAAAAGGAACTGGTGGCATGTAGGAAATCGATGGCAGCCTTCTCAGATCAGAGCCGAGTTGGACACTCTCTGGAGCGTGATAAAATGACAAAAGGCCAGAGGAAGGAGACCTTCCGTATCAGAGAGGAAACATCCCATTGCCTTGTTGTGGAAAATAAAGGAGAGCACTGTAGAGAGAATGAAGGAGTTCAGGAAGCATGCTGACCAGCATGAAGGCCTGCTGGCCTGACTTGTGATGGTTACGCAGCTGGCGGACAGTGACCCTTGTCCCCAGTATTACCCTGGCTGACCTGGTGCTGATGTCATGCCCAGTGACTCCCCTACTTTTAATATAATACAACTGATCTCTGGCATTATTAAAATGGCAGAGTCCCACCCACACTCCTAGTGACTCTGATTCAGGATGGAACTCCAGAGTCTTCCCTTTTTGTGCATGCAGCTGGCGATTCTGAAAACCACTGCCTTCCAGGTTGTGATGACAGTGTTCACAATGAGCCATTACATTGCACCAGGCTTCCTTTGGTTCACTGAGCAAACACGCCTGGTCTGAGGATGCTGAGTGTGAGTATGCCATCGTTAGACTGAAGGGGGGAAACACTGCCCCTTTATAAAAATATTGTGACTTCTAACATGTAATGTTTTATAAAGTTATTTCTCATTTGATCCTCCCGACCAATGAGGTAAACAGGGTATGAATTATGGTCCCCAATCTACACATGACACGCTGAGCTTCCCAGTGACATCTGCCCAAGGACACACAGCTAATAAATCACAGGGCGAGCACTGGAAACTGAACCTTCTGATCACTTGTCTGTTCTCTCCAATCCCACTCCCCCTCACTGCCCTATCCAGAATCCTCATGATTGGCAGACTGAGGCCACAGGGTTAGCAGTTAGCTGACTCCAGTTACAACTGGCCCATGACTTATAAACTTATGACTATCATGTTTTATTGCAGCAGTATATGACCGCCCAAACTTCCTGTTCAACATGCCGATGCCCTGGCTACAGTGTAAACATGCTCTTCAGGACCTCTGAGGGCGGGGCCTGGGAACCTGCAATCTTGTAAAAACACTCCAGGTGATTCTAATGTTGAAATGATTAGTACCTGATGCAAAATACTAAGCAAAGTTCGAAATTAACTCTCTATCTAACTTATTACCCAGGTAATGGTTTCCACAGCATTTTAGATTCTGCCTCCATATTCATTCCTACCCCCAATTCTACCTTTTCATTGTTTTGTTCATTATCAGCATCTCTGAAGAAAGAGAGAGGCAAAATAAACTGGATTAGCCTTTCAATTTGGGAGTGCCTATGATGGTTTCTGCTGTGCAATCTGTCAGAACCCTTAGAATATTGTTTAGAGGGAAAGAATATTGTTTAGAAGGCTTATTTTTTAAAAAATCTTGAATCTCACAAACTGCAGTAGATGCTTCAAACACACACCTGATATGATTGCTCATTCCATGAGGGTTCTGCATGGAAAAGATCAACACACTCTTAAAATAGAATCTAGAGATACAAAGGAATCTGCAATAGTCTCACGTATTTGTACACAATGCAGGGCAGCTTCTGGTATTTTTATTAGCAATGAGAAGAAGCTTGTCACAGTCAGCCATCTGCTTGAGTCACTGCCCCGCTGCAGTGGCCGTGGCTTTAGCGTAGGAACACTGAAATCAAAGCCTAGACTTACGGAAGAGTCACAGAGCAGGGAGCCAGCAGCACCCTGCAAGTGACACCTTCAGTGTCCTGAAAGACCCAGTCGTACCCTACGTCATGAAAATTCGCCCACACCCTTGGATTCTTAAAGAGAACAAGTGGCTGTGATATCAGGTGGAAGCTATTATATTTGCTCTCACGAAAATGTTCGATATTTCAAAGTGGCCTCTGCAGTTCCATTAAAATTACAGACTTTTTCTCCCCCCTGCTGGTTTTCCACATTCTAATACAGGCTTCTGAAAGAAAAAAACGAAGAGTAAGCTAGCATGGGACTTTACCGGAGTCAAAGAAATCCTGTCTCTGATTTATGGCCTAACATTCAAGAAATCATCTGATTTTCTTCCTATTCCTTGTTTTTTACTTTAATCCATGTATAAAATCCTTTCATGCCAATAGAAAATTTTCTGAATCTGAGATTACTGTTTGACTACAAAGTTCATAAAATATTTTAAGCACTTTTTGCTGCTGTTTGTCTCTAAGCTGTGTCCGATTCTTTTATGACCCTGTCAGGCTCTTTTGTCCATGGGATTCCACATCTAATCCTGACACTTGAGGTTTAGGAAGCAGAAAGCAAAGACTTGCCAAACCAAGGACTAGCCTAGTACACTCTGCACCAATGAAGATGTGTATCCTAAAATAAAGGCTGTTAGAAAACAAGATTTTTAAAAATTTGAATTCAGTCAGCACCAATGAGAAAGGTGTTTGGAATTGAGGGTCACCACAAAAAGTAGATTAAAAAAAATTATTCTGAGATGTGGAAACGAAGGTAAGTAGGTCCTCCCTATCCCCTGCCCCCCAAAATAAGAGGTGGCGTTTTGAAAAGTAAAGGAAAAGAACAAATAGCCAGTTGTTGACCAGAATGTAATCAAGGTTTTACAAATCTTGTCTGCCATGGAGCACACTGATGATCTCAGAGGGTCCTTAATCCATCACGCAAATGTTACTATATTTGGCATTTGTGGTGGGTATCAAGGACAAAATAGGTGGGAGAATTCAACCTCTCTTTCTCTAGAATTATCCCAGATTTGTGGGAGGAGGTCAAGGAACAAGCAGAGGGCTGGTGTACTATATGGAAATGGTTGGTTCTGCATGTGAAAACACACCATCGATGGAATCTGTTCTCAAGCCAACTCAGAGCCAGCCAGGATCTCAAACTTGATGACCGGGCTAACATCAGCAACTGTAGCTGCTGTTTCCTTTGCTTCTCCAGCCATCACAGCTAGGAATGTTTCACATTTGCACGGCTATATCCCTGCGACTGTTGTACAGCCAGAGAAGTTTTCTATTTGTCATCTTTTCCTTTTTTTAAAAAAAAAAAAAAGACTCCAGGGACATCCTTGGCATTCCAGTAGCTGAGACTTCGCTTTCCAATGCAGGCAGTTCAGGTTCAATCCCTGGTCAGGGAGCAAAGATCCCATATGCCTCATGGCCAAAAGCCCAAAACATAAAACAGAAACAATATTGTAACAAATTAAATAAAGACTTTAAAAATGGTCCACATCTAAAAAAATAAAAATAATAAAAATAAAATACTCCAAAGTCTATTTCAAGCTAACAGCCAGATTTAATCATTATCGTCATCATCATTTTTTCTGGTAATCATCAAGAAGCAAAAGATTAGAAGTGCAAAATATCAATCATGTAATTTTAATTGTTTTCAAAGGAAGAGAAAATAAATGTCAGGTCCAACAAGGTCATGTGCCCCCTCTAGCAGATAATTGTCTCCACAAGAAATCTTTTGATGTATTGAAGCTGAAGTAGATTGTTAACGCCTTTCATTTACAGAGGGGAACTCAAGACTCTGTAGCATTATTCAGTTTAGAGTATAAAGCAAGCCCCCCAGGCATTAGTCACTCTTTCTGGGTAATCATCCAAAAATAGGGATGGCCTTTCCAGCTACCCTTTGTAGTTGAAAATGTGATGATAGAGGTGCCTTCTAATGTCCATTTCATAGACTCTCTCTGATACTATTTTTTCTTTTCTCTTCCAAACTCTCATATTTGGGGAAAGGAAGCACGTTATATTAAAGGTTAAGAAAATTGGACTATGTTTCCTGACCTGTAGCTTAATCAAGATGTTTTGGTACTGAGGATATGGAAACCCACTCAGACAGAAATAAAATAGAGGGAGTTTATTATAGGAGTGCAGGAATGAAACTCTGAGAAAGTGCAAGAGGAATGTACATGGGTTCAAGTGAAACCAGCAAATGGAAAGCTATTGGATTCCAGGGTTCCTGTCTCTAGAATGCCACCTTCTCTTGTGTCTGTACCCATCTGCAATAGATTCATCCTCTTTCTTCGATCAGGTTTTTATCACACGCCATGGCAAAAACGGCCGCTCTATAGGCCTCAAGTTCAAATAAGCAGCAGACACTGACTAGTGCCTCTCAGAGTCAATTTAAATTCTCTGGAGAGGAAATAATATAGCCTGAGGTGGGGGCTGGTGTCTACCTCTGTCCAACAACTAGAACAATAGTCTGAGACCTTCTCAGTTTGCTTCTCTTGGCATGAAACCCCCAAATTATGAGCCAGGGTAAGGGCAACCAGGATGCCTTGTCCAAGTTAGAGCCTCATTCCATGAGCCGGGAAGGGGCAGAAAAAGAAGGTCTCTAGCTCTGGGACTTAGCCTCAGCAACTTCTCACTGGAGACACAATAGGAAATGCTGAAATGCTCCTCCTGGGAAAATAGCCCTCCAACTGGAGGTGGGGGTAGAAGGAGTCCTGTGTTCTTGGCTGCACCCTTTAGAGTGAAGTTCCACTAATCATTGAATGGGGATAGAGAGATTTTTTCCAAAAAGCTAAAGACTCTCACTTTTCTTACAAAATTTTCATAGATTCTCTACAACATATGTTTTTTCATTTACTACATACACTTTGGACCATTTCCAGAGGATTTAAATGGTTATTTTTAAATACTTTTCCCCAGTTTTCCTGGGGAGTGGGTTCACAAAGTCCCTCATGTTATCATTCAAAAAAGTGATCTCACTGTCTGCATTAGATCTTTATATTTGATAGGTTTACATCTGGGACATGCTAAGTCACTTCAGTTGTGTCTGGCTCTTTGAGACCCTATGGACTGTAGCTGCCAGGCTCCTCTGTCCATGGGATTTTCCAGGCAAGAATACTGGAGTGGGTTGCCATTCCTACTCCCAGGGATCTTCCTGACCCAGGGATCGAACCTGTGTATATGGTACTCTTAAAATTAAAGAAGGCTTAGGCTGGTTTTCAAAAAAGGACCTATTCTATTCTTTTTTAAAATTAGAGTTTATTAATAGGAACTAGGAGTCTGAATATTCTTTACATGGTTAGTGAGATATATAGTTCTACCAGCATTTTATTCATTCATTCAGCAAGTTTATATCTAATGCCCAGCAGTCTCCAGCATTGTTCTAAATCCTAAAGACACCAATCTTTAAAAAAAAAATTCTTTTCATATCTGGAGCTTGAAATCTAGTGGATGAAGACAGGCAATAAAAAAAGAAACACATAAGCAAGGTAATTAGAGATTCTGGTGAGTGTCATGAAGGAAGTAGGATCATCGGATAAGTGTGAGATTCTCTAAGGCGGTGAACAGGAGCTGAGATTTGAAAGATGAGAAGGATCCAGTGATGCAAAAGCCAAGAAGGAGAAGTCCAGGTAAAGGAACCAGTGAATGCAAAGGACCTGAGTCAGGTGTGAGCGCAACATGTTCAGGAAACAGAAACTTCACTAGTATGGCTGGTGGAAAAGAGGGAAGAGTGGAATGAGAAAAGGCTGGGAAGGCAGGCAGGAGCCAGTTCAAATACAAACTTGTAGGCTGTGGAATGGAGTGAGTTTTAAGTGCAGCAGAACATTGGTAGGTTTTAGGCAGAAGACTGGGGGTGGTGACATGAGGGAAGCTACGGGAAGCTGAGTTTAAATGTTTAAAATAAAAATTTCCAACAGTGAACTCTACCCCCAGCAAAATTCCATGTAAATTTTCTTGTTTTTGACTCTGTTTCCTAAACAGTTCAGTCCAGTTCAGTCGCTCAGTCGTGTCCAACCCTTTGTGACCCTATGGACCGCAGCACGCCAGGCCTCCCTGTTCATCACCAACTCTTGGAGTTTACACAAATTCATGTCCATTGAGTCGATGATGCCATCCAACTATCTCATCCTCTGTCTTCCCCTTCTCCTCCTGCCCTCAATCTTTCCTAGCATTGAGGTCTTTTCAAACGAGTCAGCTCTTCGCATCAGGTGGCCAAAGTATTGGAGTTTCAGCTTCAACATCAGTCCTTCCAATGAACACCCAGGACTGATCTCTCTTAGGATAAACTGGTTGGATCTCTTTGCAGTCCAAGGGACTCTCAAGAGTCTCCTCTAAAACCATAGTTCAAAAGCATCAATTCTTCGGTGGTCAGCTTTCATTACAGTTCAACTCTCACATCCATACATGACTACTGGAAAAACCATAGCCTTGACTAGATGGACCTTTGCTGGCAAAGTAATGTCTCTGCTTTTTAATATGCTCTCTAGGTTGGTCATAATTTTCCTTCCTAAACATCCTTTTCCCTAATTAATGGAAGTTGATCTATTTCTCTACTCCACTATCAGAATAAGATGTACTTTGGACTTCTCTCTAGAGAGAAGTCTTATTTCTGCCATATTCTCCTTATTCTCCTCCAAATTAACTTTATTCCTGCCATAGGCTCCTCTCTAGTCTCAGAAGAAGAATGGCAGGTATATGTCCATTTTTGCAAAGGAAGCCTTCCTGAATTTGTCCTATGTAATGAAATTCTATTTCCCTATTACCTTTTATATCCCAAGGTAGCTCTGACTATGAAGCAGCTCCAAAATCTATAATTATACAATGCCTTTCTGCCCCTCTTCCAGTGAAGAGATGCTTTATCTTAATTTCCCAACAATCACTGGAGGCTAAAAGTTAGTTGTGTTTCTCTGATTCTGCCAAGCCCCTAAGTCAAGTAGTAAATTCTGTGAAAACACTCTAACTGCTCCCGGTGGAGGGTTGGATTTAAACAACACTGTTTCTTCTGCAAGGACATACATCTGCTTTACAGCTTCAGATATTCCTTTATATGGTTTTCTTAAAGAAAGGCATGCCCTGAACATCATTTTCTCCCTACTCACTCCCATGTTAATGGTTTCCAGCAATGGAGGCTGCAGAGCCATGATCAAGAGTGTGGCCTTGAATTCCTGGGACCAGGTCCTGGATCAAGCACTTCACATTGAGTCTTTGGACAAGTTGATTTCTATAAAATCCCCATGCTTCAGATTTAAAATAGGGGTAAAATAGTGCTGGCCTCACAGGGCTGTTGTGAGAATTAAACGATGTGATGCCTGATATATCAGCATGCACTCAATAAGTGTTAGTATTCCCCTCACATAAGAAAAAGTGACTAGTTTATTGACATAAAAAGACACATGATGTGGGGAAACAGTGAGAGAAAACACCATCACCACCCTCCATCCTGACTGATATCATGGCTCTATTGTGAACTAGGACACAGAGTTTGAGGACAGATGCCAAGGCTGATGAGAAATGAGGATTAGGAAGGCTTCCAGAAGCTTTGAAACGCAATCTTATCTCAATCCCTGGGCAGACGACTAGGCTGAGGAATGTAACTCATCCATTCTATCTAGAAACCTTCACCCTGACTATCCTCACCACCCGGAGGAATGGGCTCATGGTCCAGACATAGTCTGATATGCATTTATTACTCTCTCCAAAGAATATCATCAACTGCCAAGCTTGGTAGAGAAATTTGGAAATTATAATGAAGAAACAGCATAGGGAGGCAGATAAACCAGTGGATTCAGAATCAGGAGGCTTGAGCACTAGTCCTACCTCAGGCATTAGCAGACTGGAAGATTCTGGAAAACTCATCTCCTCCTGCTCAGTTAGTTTTCTCATCTGTATAATGAGGAAGTGAAACAGAAGATCTTAAAAGACACCTCTTCAGTTCTAATATTCTATGGTAGTGAAAACAGAGCTGTCTCTGTGTCTCCAAATTCCCTAGCAGAAGGAGCACAGAAAGGGATGGGGCTATCTACAATAGAAAGTGACCGAGAAATGGCATGCAGAGTCCTAGAATCAGTGCCTCACTAATGTGTGTTAGAACTCACCACTCGTGTTCACCCGAGAAACAAGCTGACTAAAACCCTCACATAAACTATTGATAGAATGACTGAAGTGAAAAAGAATACAAGTACTGGGAAGGATGTGGAGAGACTGGCACTCTTTCATATTAATACAATCATCTGAAGAACTGTTTGGCAGTGCCTGCTGACCCTGATCCACACTCTCAGTTCAGTTCAGTTCAGTTCAGTTTCTCCTTCGTGTCCGACTCTTTGCGACCCCATGAATCGCAGCACGCCAGGCCTCCCTGTCCATCACCAACTCCTGGAGTTTACTCAGACTCACATTCATCGCGTCAGTGATGCCATACAGCCATCTCATCATGGGTCGTCCCCTTCTCCTCCTGCCCCGAATCCCTCCCAGCATCAGAGTCTTTCCAATGAGTCAACTCTTCGCATGAGGTGGCCAAAGTACTGGAGTTTCAGCTTCAGCATCATACCCTCCAAAGAAATCCCAGGGCTGATCTCCTTCAGAATGGACTGGTTGGATCTCCTTGAAGTCCAAGGGACTCTCAAGAGTCTTCTCCAACACCACAGCTCAAAAGCATCAATTCTTCGGCACTCAACCTTCTTCACAGTCCAACTCTCACAGCCATACATGACCCCTGGAAAAAGCATAGCCTTGACTAGACAGATCTTTGTTGGCAAAGTAATGTCTCTGCTTTTCAATATGCTGTCTAGGTTGATCCATACTTTAGGACCCAGCAATTCCTCTCAGATTATCCCAACAGAAATGCTTACCTATATACACCAAAAGATATGTACATAAGTGCTCATAGCAGCACTATATGCAATAGATAAATACTGAAAACAGCCCAAATGCCTGCCTAGACTGCTCCAGGATACACAGATCCTGGAACATTAATATAACAAAACACCTTATCATCACAGAATGAAATGAACTACAGCTAAAAAACTCTATGGATCAATCTCAGAAACATGTTCAGCAAAAGAAGTCAGACACAAAAGACTACCCTTTTGATTGATCCCATTTATATAAAGTTTAAAAACATTCTAGGGAATTCCCAGGTGGTCCAGTGGTTAGGACATCAGGCTTTCATTGTTGAGGGCACAGGTTCAATCTTTGGTAAGGGAACTAAGATTCCACAAGCCCCGCTGCAAGGCCATAGAGAAAAGAAAGCAAAAAAGGAAACATTCTAAATGATTGTTTGAAGTCAGGAAAGTGGTCATGCTCTAGGGTGGATTAGTGTGATTAGAAGAGAGTATGTGAAGGTTTCTGCAGTGCTGGTCATGTTCTGTTGTGTGGGTGCTGGTTATATAAGTGAGTTTCAGTTCAGTTCAGTTCAGTTGCTCAGTCATGTCCAACTCTTTGTGACCCCATGAATCGCAGCACACCAGGCCTCCCTGTCCATCACCATCTTCCGGAGTTCACTCAGACTTGCGTCCATCAAGTCAGTGATGCCATCCAGCCTTCTCATCCTCAGTCATCCCCTTCTACTCCCGCCGCCAATCCCTCCCAGCATCAGAGTCTTTTCCAATGAGTCAACTCTTCGCATGAGGTGGCCAAAGTACTGGAGTTTCAGCTTTAGCATCATTCCTTCCAAAGAAATCCCAAGGCTGATCTCCTTCAGAATGGACTGGTTGGATCTCCTTGCAGGCCAAGGGACTCTCAAGAGTCTTCTCCAACACCACAGTTCAAAAGCATCAATTCTTCGGCGCTCAGCCTTCTTCACAGTCCAACTCTCACGTCCATACATGACTACTGGAAAAACCATAGCCTTGACCAGACAGACCTTAGTTGGCAAAGTAATGTCTCTGCTTTTGAATATGCTGTCTAGGTTGGTCATAACTTTTCTTCCAAGGAGTAAGCATCTTTTAATTTCATGGCTGCAATCACCATCTGCAGTGATTTTGGAGCCCCAAAAAATAAAGTCTGACACTGCTTCCACTGTTCCTCCATTTATTTCCCATGAAGTGATGGGACCAGATGCCATGATCTTAGTTTTCTGAATGTTGAGCTTTAAGCCAACTTTTTCACTCTCCTCTTTGACTTTCATTGAGAGGCTTTTGAGTTCCTCTTCACTTTCTGCCATAAAGGTGGTGTCATCTGCATATCTGAGGTTATTGATATTTCTCCCGGCAATCTTGATTCCAGCTTGTGTTTCTTCCAGTCCAGCGTTTCTCATGATGTCCTCTGCATATAAGTTAAATAAGCAGGGTGACAATATACAGCCTTGACGTACTCCTTTTCCTATTTGGAACCAGTCTGTTGTTCCATGTCCAGTTCTAACTGTTGCTTCCTGGCCTGCATACAGATTTCTCAAGAGGCAGGTTAGGCGGTCTGGTATTCCCATCTCTTTCAGAATTTTCCACAGTTTATTGTGATCCACACAGTCAAAGGCTTTGGCATAGTCAATAAAGCAGAAATAGATGTTTTTCTGGAACTCTCTTGCTTTTTCCATGATCCAGCAGATGTTGGCAATTTGATCTCTGGTTCCTCTGCCTTTTCTAAAACCAGCTTGAACATCAGGAAGTTCACGGTTCACATATTGCTGAAGCCTGGCTTGGAGAATTTTGAGCATTACTTTACTAGCGTGTAAGATGAGTGCAGTTGTGTGGTAGTTTGAGCATTCTTTGCAATTGCCTTTCTTTCAGATTGGAATGAAAACTGACCTTTTCCAGTCCTGTGGCCACTGCTGAGTTTTCCAAATTTGCTGGCATATTGAGTGCAGCACTTTCACAGCATCATCTTTCAGGATTTGAAATAGCTCTACTGGAATTCCCTCACCTCCACTAGCTTTGTTCGTAGTGATGCTTTCTAAGGCCTACATGACTTCACATTCCAAGATGTCTGGTTCTAGAAGAGTGATCACACCATCGTGATTATCCGAGTCATGAAGATCATTTTGGTACAGTTCTTCTGTGTATTCTTGCCACCTCTTCTTAATATATTTTGCTTCTGTTAGGTCCATACCATTTCTGTCCTTTATCGAGTCCATCTTTGCATGAAATGTTCCCTTGATATCTCTAATTTTCTTGAAGAGATCTCTAGTCTTTCCCATTCTGTTGTTTTCCTCTATTTCTTTGCATTGATCACTGAAGAAGGCTTTGTTATCTCTTCTTGCTATTCTTTGGAACTCTGCATTCAGATGCTTATATCTTCCCTTTTCTCCTTGGCTTTTCGCTTCTCTTCTTTTCACAGCTATTTGTAAGGCCTCCCCAGACAGCCATTTTGCTTTTTTGCATTTGTTTTCCATGGGGATGGTCTTGATCCCTGTCTCCTCTACACTGTCACGAACCTCATTCCATAGTTTATCAGGCACTCTATCCATCAGATCTAGTCCCTTAAATCTATTTGTCACTTCCACTGTATAATCATAAGGGATTTGATTTAGGTCATACCTGAATGGTCTAGCGGTTTTCCCTGCTTTCTTCAATGTAAGTCTGAATTTGGTAATAAGAACCACTTCAATATTCTTGCCTTGAGAACCCCATGAACTGTATGAAAAGGCAAAATGTTAGGATACTGAAAGAGGTACTCCCCAGGTCAGTAGGTGCCCAATATGCTACTGGAGGTCAGTGGAGAAGTAAATCCAGAAAGAATGAAGGGATGGAGCCAAAGCAAAAACAATACCCAGCAGTGGATGTCACTGGTGATAGAAGCACAGTCTGATGCTGTAAAGAGCAATATTACGTAGGAACCTGGAATGTCAGGTCTATGAATCAAGGCAAATTGGAAGTGGTCAAACAAGAGATGGCAAGAGTGAATGTCAACATTCTAGGAATATGTGAACTAAAATGGACTGGAATGGGTGAATTTAACTCAGATGAACATTATATCTACTACTGCGGGCAGGAATCCCTCAGAAGAAATGGAGTAGCCATCATGGTCAACAGAAGAGTCTGAAATGCAGTACTTGGATGCAATCTCAAAAATGACAGAATGACCTCTGTTCATTTCCAAGGCAAACCATTCAATATCGCAGTAATCCAAGTCTATGCCCCAACCAGTAATGCTGAAGAAGCTGAAGTTGAACAGTTCTATGAAGACCTACAAGACCTTTTAGAACTAACACCCAAAAAAGATGTCCTTTCCATTATAGGGGACTGGAATGCAAAAGTAGGAAGTCAAGAAACACCTGGAGTAACAGGCACGTTTGGCCTTGGAATACGGAATGAAGCAGGGCAAAGACTTATAGAGTTTTGCCAAGAGAATGCACTAGTCATAGCAAACACCCTCTTCCAACAACACAAGAGAAGACTCTACACATGGACATCACCAGATGGTCAACACCGAAATCAGATTGATTATATTCTCTGCAGCAAAAGATGGAGAAGCTCTATACAGTCAACAAAAACAAGACCAGGAGCTGACTGTGGCTCAGATCATGAACTCCTTATTACCATATCAGACTCAAATTGAAGAAAATATGGAAAACCGCTAGACCATTCAGGTATGACCTAAATCAAATCCCTTAAGGGTGAGTTTACCTTGTGAATATTAGTTGAACTGTGTAGTTTGATTTGATACAAGTTATACTTCAATTATATTTACTAAAAAATAATAATAATAAATAAAAGCTCAAATACACAAAGCATGTCTGAGCTTATTTCCCCTTGTGGGAAATGAAAGAATCACTTTCTTGTGGCAGGTATATATGTGTGTGTATTAGCTGCTCAGTCATGTCCAACTCTTTGTGACCCCATGGACGTAGCCTACCAGGCTCCTCTGTCCATGGAATTCTCTAGGGAAAAATACTGGAGAGTAGTCATTCCTTTCTCCAGGAGATCTTTCTGACCCAGGGATACAACCCAGGTCTCCTGCATTGCTGGCAGACTCTTTACCATCTGAGCCACCAGGGAATATATATCCACTCAATCTTGGGGTGTACAGAAAGCTACTTTGGGTTTTCTAAACTGAACCTCATTTGTATTCTGAATCCCTCTTCCCATCCTGCTCCTAATACACGTCTCATTCTGCTAGTGGTGGAAGCAGCATCAATCAAGCTTGCATCTCTCTCCTCCCTTGGTCTCCCCTGGATTGTATCTGAACTTCCTGGGTTGAGGGAGCTGAACCCAGCTGAATTGTGTCTGAGCGTCATAGGGCTGAGAGAGCTGAACCTTCAGCACCACAGCACCACAGGCCAGTACCCAGGTGGGATCCACTGAGAGGCCCCTGCTTTCATCTATCTTTGGTCATTTGCCCCTCCAGACCACTGATTTGTTCTCTCCCTCCCATTGTAAGCCTTCTCTGCTTCATACTGTAAACTCAAAACCAAGACTTAGTAGTACACTCCCCTGAAGCAATGAGAGCTGGTATCTAGCTGTCCAAATGTGAGGGGGCAGCATGGGGAAAAGGTGTAGTCATTATAGAAACCACAGGGGAAAATCAAGGTCAACATTTCAAAGGTATAATTTCCTCACATTTTCATCTACTAAACATGGTGTTCCTCTTGGTAGCCTGCATATTCTATGTTGGGAGTACCTTTTCCAAAGGAGGAGGAACAAGAGGTGGAAATTGGGTGGAGAGGGCAAGATAAAGGGTTAGCGTTAGTCCCTAGGACTGCCATAACAAATCACCATAAAGTGGGCGGCTTAAAAGAAATTGTAGTCTCTCACAGTTCTGGAGGCTTGAAGCGTGAAGTTAAGGTGTTGGCAAGGCTGGTTCCTTTTGGAGGCCTCTGAAGGACAGCTGGTTCTGTGCCTGTCTCCTAGCTTTCGTGGTCACTGGCAATCATCGGCATTTCTTGGTTTGTATATGTATCACTGTGATCTCTGCCTCCATTGTCATATGCTGTTCTTCCCTGTGTGTGTCTCCCAAATTTCCTCTTCATATAAAGAGTACAGTCTTAGTATATCAGTTTGCTAAGGCTGCAGCAACAAAATATCACAAATTGAGTGACATAAATAACAAAATTGCACTGCCTTTCAGTTTTGGAGACTAGAAGTCTAGAATCAAGCTATTGGTAGGGTTGGTTCCTTCTGAAGGCCACCAGGGAAGGATATATTCTAGGTCTCTCTTTGGCTTCTATATGACCATCTTATTCCTGTGACTCTTCACATCATCTTCCCTCAACACCTGTCGGTCTCTGTGTCCAAATTTCCCCTTTTTATATGGACATTGGTTGTGCTGGATCAAGAGCAACACCAAGAATGTCATTTTAACTTAACTGCCTCTATGAAAACCCTATCTTCAAACAGAGTCACATTCTGAGATACTAGGGGTTTGGAATCCAACATATTTTTTATTTTTTTAAGCAGTAAAGGCAACAATTCAGCTCATAACAATTTTCAAAGAACCTATTTCCAAATAAGGTCATGTTCACAAATACCAGGATTTAGGACTTCAAAATACCTTTTTTTGAGAGACACAGTTCCACTTATCCATTTCCAGTGGCTCAGACAGTAAAGAATCTACCTGCAATGCAGGAGACTGGGTTCAATCCCAGGGATGGGAAGACCCCCTGGAGAGGAAATAGCTACCCACTGGAAAACCCCATGGACGGAGGAGCCTGGTAGACTGCAGTCCATGGGGTTGCGAAGAGTCAGGCATGACTGAGCAACTTCACTTTCACTTTTCACTTTCATGCATTGGAGAAGGAAATGGCAACCCACTCCAGTATTCTTGCCTGGAGAATCCCAGGGACGGGGGAGCCTGGTGGGCTGCCATCTCTGGGGTCGCACAGAGTCAGACACGACTGAAGCGACTTAGCAGCAGCAGCAGCAGCAGCAAGTATTGTTGCCTGGAGACTTCCATGGACAGATGAGCCTGGTGGGCTACAGTCCATGGGGTTGCAAAGAGTCAGTCATGACTGAACAACCAATACTTACTTATTTAACTTATAACAGTCAGATTCCAAGAACCCCTGAGACCTGCAAGAGTGCTAACTTCATCACTCTTCAGGTCAGGATATAATTCTAGGAAATCTTTGTTTGAGTACTCTGAGCTGCCCTGGCATCCCCAGTGTACCTCTAACCTAGTACTTACTACTTCATGTTGAAACCTATGTGAAATCTGTTTATGTGCTTGCTACCAACCCTCCTCCTCCTATCCAGGACTTTGAGCTCATCCAGGGTAGAGCCCAAATCTTATTATTCATCTTTAAGCCTCCACTCAGGGTCTGGCATAAAAATAATATAGGTGCTCAGTGAGTGTTAGACTGAACTGAATTGTTTGCCTACCATGTAAAAAACTGTCATTTCATACTTTGTCATCAGCCATGAGCAAATAAGTAAGCCAAGTTTATTCTTGGTTGATTATATAAATCGTGCAACCACAGGCTATCAGAATCAGGGTGTATCCTACAGATTTTCTAACATAAAACTAGCAGGTAGACAACATGCCTCTCCTCACTGTCAGCTCTGCACCTATGCAGACATAACTAATCTATTACAGCATTCTTTCCCACACAAAGCTTAGGTATAGCTTCAGAATCATTCTCAATATGTAATTCCAAATGCTGAAACAAATTTCCTTTTGGTGGTGGTGGCGGGCACAGTTCAACTCTATTCCTTCCAATAGATGAGAAAATGGAGACCCATAGTAAAGAAATATGTCCAAGATGATGGTGGCTAGAAACGGAAGCCTGATCTCCTAATTCCTAGGGCCCTGTTGGATCTTTCCCCTCCCTCATAGTTTTCTAAAATGTCCTAGTGAAACATGAATCACTGATATACTGCTGCATTAAACAACACTGATTAACACAGTGAGAAAAATCATTCCTTTTTGAAACTTTCTGATCATATCAAAAAAGTCCCAGTTTGATGCTATTATGTTTTTAATATTTAAACCCCATCCTTTATTTCTTTTTTTTTTTAAAAGGAATAAGAAGTCCAAGTCCAAGTTTTTAGGAGGCAATAGTATCTAGTTAGAATTTAATATAACCATACTGTTTTCCTTTTCTTTATGATTATGATCACTGTCCAGGCATAACAAACTATCCACAGGCAGCAGTGATAACATTTTACTTTTTAAATAAACTTGAAGCTGCAGCCATGAAATTAAAAGATACTTACTCCTTGGAAGGAAAGTTATGACCACCCTAGACAGCATATTAAAAAGCAGAGACATTACTTTGCCAACAAAGGTCTGTCTAGTCAAGGCTATGGTTTTTCCAGTGGTCATATATGGATGTGAGAGTTGGACTATAAAGAAAGCTGAGTGCCGAAGAATTGATGCTTTTAAACTGTGGTGTTGGAGAAGACTCTTGAGAGTCCCTTGGACTGCGAGGAAATCCAACCAGTCCATCCTAAAGGAGATCAGTCCTGGGTGTTCATTTGTAGGATTGATTTTGAAGCTGAAACTCCAATACTTTGGCCACCTGATGCGAAGAGCTGACTCATTTGAAAAGACCCTGATGCTGAGAAAGATTGAGGGCAGGAGGAGAAGAGGAGGACAGAGGATGAGATGGTTGGATGGCATCACTGACTCTGTGGACATGGGTTTGTGTGGACTCCGGGAGTTGGTGATGGACAGGGAGGCCTGGCGTGCTGGAGTTCATAGGGTTGCAAAGAGTCAGACACGACTGAGCAACTTAACTGAACTGAAGCTTTCAGGAGTCAGCATAAAGACAAATATTAATGAAATATAGCATAAGTAAAGTGAAAGTCACTCAGTCGTGTCTGACTCTGAGACACCATGGACTGTTGTAGCCTGCCAGGCTCCTCTGCCCATGGAATTCTCCAGGCAAGAATAATGGAATGGGTTGCCATTCCCTTCTCCAGGGGATCTTCCTAACCCAAGGATGGAACCCAGATCTCCTGCACTGCGGCCAGATTCTTTACCATCTGAGCTACCAGGGAAGCCCGGAATATAATGTAAGTAGCACACAAATGTTGCAAAAGAAAAAAACCAACTTGGGAATTTTTCTGTAGCCATGCAAGTATCCTTATGCAGGGCTCCTTGATGCTTTCCTCTCTAAGACAAATAATACTTTTCCCCTTTCTTTACCAAATTTATTAGAAAATGTTTCCTTTAACTTTCTCTCCTGGCTTTCTCTTAGGTTTTCCTCTTGCACCCAGCCTCCTCCCCAGAATCTTGCCTGACAGGCCCCTTGCCTCCCCAGTTGCTAGACTCTGTCATTTTCAGCATTGCTCCCTCCATCTGCCAAAACCCAGTCCACAGCTGTCTCTCTGAAAACCATATGGCCTGCCAGACAAGGCAGCCTCAATGTGGATTCAAGAGTTGAAAGCAAATCCAGCTTAACCCCGATCCTCCCTACTCAGCAGGAGAGGAAGCAAACTTTGTTTCCTGTCTCTCCTAAACCCAGCCAGAGGAAGGCAGGTCCCAGCTAGCTTCATGTTGCCTGGTCCTGCCTGACCTGGATCCTGCTGTCTGCCTCCCCAACGACAGCTATTCTTAGACCCTTCTGTTCTCTCTCCTAGAAACGAACATTTTTGTGCTCCTCATTGGATGGACTTGACGCTGACAAACCTTTCTTAGATCAGAAGGGATAGGCCAGTCAGCCTCCCTTATAATTCAGGGCAGTGATGGCCCACAGAGGCTTGCCACAGGCAGAAAAGATCCTCGGGGCAGGCTAGGCAGCCTTAAGGGTCGGCACATTTATTCTCTGCTGGCACTGTTCCAGGGAACCCGACACCTGGTCCTGGAGGTAAGAAACACCATGTATCCTCTCCCAATGGACAGAGTGAGGTAAAGTCACATTAGACCATGAGAAAGAAAAAGAAGAAAGAGAATATGAATGAAGGGGAAGAGAAGGGGAGAAAGGGACAAGAGGATGGTAGAGAGGACCCACCCAAGACTAGGGGTAGAGTTTTCTGAGACCAAATAAAAAGTACCATAAACAGGCATCCCAAACCACAGTGGGTATGACTTGCCCATTCACAAAGATTCTTTAATGGTAGGAAAAAGTGTTGGCTGAGCCCCACCAGGCACTGACTGGCTTTCATTCAATGAGCAGCACTGAGTGCCTACTACATGTAAGGAGCTGGAGCTCCAGCAGTGCACAAGACAGACAGGGTCCTTGCTCTCTTGGAACTGACAATGGAGTGGAGTAAGAGTCATGATAGCAGTTGGGCAGCAATGTGGAAGCAGAATACTGAATATTAAGCCTGTTGCCCTACATCTTAGCTATGTGACCTTGAATCTTCAGTTAAAACAAGTATCCTTATTTATAAAATGGAAATAATAAGATTCCCACTTAAACAGTTTTTTGCAAAGATTAAAAAATATAATTAATATATGGCATAGTGAACTTGTGATATCTCACTGCAACTTTAATTGCATTTCCCTAATGTCTAATGCTCCTTGGAAAAAAAGTTATAACCAACCTAGATAGCATATTGAAAAGCAGAGACATTACTTTGCCAACAAAGGTCTGTGTAGTCAAGGCTATGGTTTTTCCTGTGGTCATGTATGGATGTCAGAGTTGGACTGTGAAGAAGGCTGAGCACTGAAGAATTGATGCTTTTGAACCGTGGTGTTGGAGAAGACTCTTGAGAGTCCCTTGGATTGCAAGGAGATCCAACCAGTCCATTCTAAAGGAGATCAGCCCTGGATGTTCTTTGGAAGGAATGATGCTAAAGCTGAAACTCCAGTACTTTGGCCACCTCATGCGAAGAGTTGACTCATTGGAAAAGACTCTGATGCTGGGAGGGATTGGGGGCAGGAGGAGAAGGGGACGGCAGAGGATGAGATGGCTGGATGGCATCACCGACTCGATGAATGTGAGTTTGAGTGAACTCCAGGAGATGGTGATGGACAGGGAGGCCTGGCATGCTGTGATTAATGGGGTCGCAACGAGTCGGACACGACTGAGTGACTGAACTGAACTGAATGTTTAATGATGTTAAGCATCTTTTCATGTGCTTACTTGCTATTCCAATATCTTTTTTGGTTATGTGTCCATTCAAGTCTTTTGCTATTTTTTATTAGGTTGTTTTATTGCTAAGCTATAAGAAATTATTTCATTGTCTAGATTCAGGTCCTTTATCAGACATTAAGTATTTTGTAAATATTTCTCCCAGATTAAGACTTATTTTATTTTTTGTTTGTTTTCTTGGTGGTATCTCTCTAAAAGCAAAGGTTCTTAATTTCTATGAAGTCCAATCTATTAATTTTTTATATAGATTTTCCTTTGATAGCTCATCTAAGCAATCTTTGTCTAACTTATTTTATAGTTTTATTTATTACATTTAGGACTTTGATCCATTTTAAGCTAACTTTTGTGCATAGTGTAAGGTAAGGGTCAAGATTCATTTTTGGTATATGGATAATGAAATTGTTTACAATTCCCTTTATACAGACTGAAAAAAGAGAGAGAGAGAGACCCAAAGAAGCCAACTAAGCAGCTCCAAATCACACAGATTATAAGGGACTGAGCTACACTTGAACTCAGATCTCCTGATTCTCCTGAAGTGTTGTTTGCATGCTGCCTCCACTTGCCTACGTGCCTACATTTTCTTTAAGGCTGTGGTACGAGCAGGCTTGGCAATAGACTGACAACGTTTCAAGTCCTGGCCCCATCACTTAACCAAGGCAAGTTACTTAGTCCTTCTAAGCCTCTGTTTTTTTCATCTGTAAAATGGGACTAATAAAGAGTACCTCCCTCATAGGTTTTAATAACTGCATATAAAGTAGATAGCACAAGCCTGACATTTTGCAGGTGCTACATACAAGTCAGAATATTTGGATGGTTTTTCTTATCCTCTCAGTCCTTGCCTTGACTGGAGTTCATACTCATCCTCTTCCAGGCCTGGGATGCTCCAAAGTGGCAGGACATTTGGAGTAAACTGAGAGAATGGACAGACACTTTCTATGATAATAATCCACTGAGGTTATATTGCATGAGCTGTTTGGCCTCAACAACTGCATAATTTATTTGTCTAATAGGCATTTCCAGCTTGAAGGTGTTTTAGCCACTTATCCCACCCCCATCTACCAAGCTAGAGCTGCACAAGGTAGAGACAGTAGAAGCTGTAGCAGACCCACTCCAAGATGTTCCCTCAACTATCCGTGCCTTCTGGTATTCATGTCCCTGTATAATCTCTCCAGTGACCTGCTTCCAACCAACATAACTGATGATGAAGGTAATGGGATTTCAAGCCTGTAATTACATTACAAAAACTTGTAATATCAATCTTGCAAAATAGACTCTGTCCTTCAGGCACTGGTGAAGCAAGAGGCCTATGATCTGAAGGTTCAAGCAGCAAAGAACTAAGGGCAGCCTTATATTAAAAAAACAAAAACAAAAACCCTGGTAGAACCTGAGGGCAGCTTTCATCTATCACGCAGCAAGAAACTGAGGCCCTTAGGTTAAACAGGACAGCAGGAACTGAATTTTGCCAACAGCTGCATAAGCTTAAAAGCCAAGCTTTCCTCAGTGGAACCTTGAGAAGAGATCATAGTTCCAGCCAACACTAAATTTAAGCCTTGTGAGAGGCACTCAGCTAGGCCTGGACTGGACTTCTGTCGCTCAGAAATGAGATAACAAATATGTGCTTTTATTAAGTCACTTCAGCTCAGTTCAGTCACTCAGTGGTGTCCAACTCTTTGAGACCTCTTGCACTGCAGCATGTCGGGTTTTCCTGTCTCTCACCAAATCCCAGAGCTTGCTCAAACTCATGTCCATCAAGTCAGTGATGTCATCTAGCCATCTCATCCTCTGTCATCCCCTTTGCCTTCTGCTGTCAATCTTTTCCAGCATCAGGGTCTTTTCCAATGAGTCAGTTCTTGGCATCAGGTGGCCAAAGTATTGGAGTTCAACTTCAGCCTCAGTCCTTCCAATGAATATTCAGGATTGATTTCCTTTAGGATTGACTGGTTGGATCTCCTTACAGTCCAAGAGACTCTCAAGAGTCTACTCCAACACCACAGTTCAAAAGCATCAATTCTTCAGCACTCAGCTTCCTTTATAGTCCAACTCTTACATCCATACATGACTACTGGAAAAACGATAGCTTTGACTAGATGGACCTTTGTTGACAACGTAATGATTCTGCTTTTTAATATGCTGTCTAGGTTGGTCATAGCTTTTCTTCTAAGGAGCTAGCATCTTCTAATTTTGTGGCTGCAGTTACCATCTGCAGTGATTTTGGAACCCAAGAAAATAAAGTCTCTCACTGTTTCCATTGTTTCCCCATTTATTTGCCATGAAGTGATGGGACCAGTTGCAAAGATCTTAGCTTTCTGAATGTTGAGTTTTAAGCCAACATTTTCGCTCTCCTCTTTCACTTTCATCAAGAGGCTCTTTAGCTCTTCTTCGCTTTCTGCCATAAGGGTGGTGTCATCTGCAAATCTGAGTGTATTGACAGTTCTCCTGGCAATCTTGATTCCAGCTTGTGCTTCATCCATCCTAAGTACCTTCACATGATGCACTCTGCATATAAGTTAAATAAGCAGGGTGACAATATACAGCCTTGATGTACTCCTTTCCCAATTTGGGACCAGTCTGTTGTTCCATGTCTGGTTCTAAGTGTTGCTTCTTGGCCTGCATACAGATTTCTCAGAAGGCAGGAAAAGTGGTTTGGTATTCCCATCTCTTGAAGAATTTTCCAGTTTGTTGTGATTCACACAATCAAAAGCTTTTGTGTAGTTAATAAAGCAGAAGTAGATGTTTTTCTGGAACTGTCTTGCTTTTTCAATGATCCAACGGATGTTGGCAATCTGATCTCTGGTTCCTCTGCCTTTCCTAAATCTAGCTTGAACATCTGGAAGTTCACGTACTGTTTAAGTCTGGCTTGGAGAATTTTGAGTATTACTTTGCTAGTGTGTGAGATGAGTGCAATTGTGCAGTAGTTTAAACATTCTTTGGCATTGCCTTTCTTTGGGATTGGAATGAAAACTGACCTTTTCTAGTCCTGTGGCCACTGCTGAGTTTTCCAAATTTGCTGACATATTGAGTGCAGCACTTTCACAGCATCATCTTTTAGGATTTGAAATAGCTAATTAAGTCACTAAGTTTGTGGTAATTTGTTACACAGCAATGGATAACTGATCATGCATGCATGCTAAGTCACTTCAGTCACGTCCACCTCTTTGCAACTCTATGGACAGTAGCCTGCCAGGCCCCTCTGTCCATGGGATTTTCCAGGCAAGAATACTAGAGTGGGTTTCTGTGCCCTCTCCCAGAGGATCTTCCTGACCAGGGATCGAACCCATGTCTTTTACGTCTCCTCCATTGGCAGGCGGGTTCTTTACCACTAGCCCCACCTGGGAAGCTTGGATAACTGATCAGAAACTGTTAATAAGATAACGAAGAAACAGAAGGCTAGGGTAAAGAGCAAAGGAGGTAACAAACGGGGGAAGGAATAGGAGAGGGTGCCCCTTTATGCCATCTGTGAGTCTTTCCTCTTTCCTTTTAAATATGTTCAGTAAGCCAGGTAAAAACTCCAGTAGGCCCGTGACTATTTGTATTACTCTTGGATAAATGTAAGTCCTACCACTACCTTAACTACAAGACATGGTCTCTTTTGGGTACTTAATAGCATACATCCTGTGCTAGTCAAAAGTGGACCATAAACAAGACATCTTTTCTCCTTTCCTTCAGGCAGGGCCGGCACGGGGCAGCCTCCTGCTTTCTCAATGGACATGGGGTCCACTTTTCATTTCTTTCTCTCCTTCTCTTTCCTCAGACTGCTAACTGTGGCTTCTGTTCTCCCCACTGTTGGAGTATGGAAAGGGATGGGAGGAGGAGGATGGAAGAGAAGAAAAAAACGTACTTATTTGTCTGGCACTGTTGTAAGATAACTCTGGGCTCTCAGGGCCTGGCAGAGATATACACTGGTTCTTTATTTTCTGAGCACTTTAGTGGGTCTTCAAGAGCTCAACCCCAGTTGAGTCCCTCTGTCATCTAGTCCCATGATTCAGGCAAAATCCCTCCTTCACGTGAATGTTCCCCACAGCCCTACTTAGCTTCAGTTTATTTGATGAAAGGGCCACATCATACAGGCTCTCTGTTTGGGTAACTTGCTTTCTGGAAGAAGCTATTTGGGGCAAGATTCCTTTTTAGATAGCCCCACGCAAAGATTCCTACCATAGATTCTACATCTGGTCCCCAGTATCCACGTATCTTTCACCTGCCAGTGGTGGAGAGAGAGGTTACTCCCAATACAGTAGCAAACTCCATTTCCTTCTGCCTTGACATCTCCATCTATAAATTCTTTAGATTTCTTAAGTGTGTACCAAACATTAATCTGCCATGCCTATCTCATGTCCAAGGGACATATGTCAGCATTCCAAGTGCTCTTCTGACAAAGCTTTCTCCTTACATTTGTAGTAAGGGGTAAACCATCCCCCACATCTCCCTCTGGAAAGTTGGGACTTGTCAAGTAGCATCAGATCAATCCAAAAATTGTTTGTCACAAATGTTTCTTCCAAATCTACTCCTGATCATTCAGAGCCCCCAAATTGGTTATTATTATTTTTTTAATGTTGTATTTTGGCTTGCCATTTCACTTTGAAATTTCATTTCTCTTGTATTTGCTCCTCCCACTCAAATGATCTCAGTTTAAAACCTTGTTATGTGACATATTGGTCTGGTGGTCTCATCAACAACCATCCCCCTTTTTCCCCTTGGCTGACTCGAGTGAACAGACCTAAGCCAATTTGTTTGGCAAATACTACATTCTTTTTAGTGTGCGTTGGTGAGCCTCTGGTGGTTAGAGGCCAGAGAAGGTGAAATAGTCCTATTTCTGCAATCTTGTGCTATGGTGGTATCATCAAGTAAAAAGAAGTCTCAGGCATAATCAACAGGCATACAGATGTCTACCAGCAAGCAGGCAAACAACCACTCTGCGTCTAGGGAGAGACTACTCCTCTCTATGTCTTTAGGTTCCCTGGCAAGCCCTTTGCAGGAACAGCTCCCTCAGAAACAGATGCCCTTAAAGAATAATCAGAAACCTCATCACCAGGAAAGGGGCTCCTCCGTGGGAGGATGCAGGCCAAGGGGCTCCAGAACTTCTGTCTCTGGTATTGACAACTGAGCATGTTCATTTCTTCTACCTTATTCATGTGGGTCTTGCTACCCAACTCCTGACTGATCTAAAACAACTCATTTCACCAACAAAAAATTATTCCTAACATTCCTTATGCTAATTAACTAACCCAAAGGTAATTATTCAGACAAGGACTCTTCATATACTAATTAACCACTCATTCCTAGAGTGTTGATTAATATTAACTTGCACACATAC
Source organism: Oryx dammah (assembly GCF_014754425.2). Classification (NCBI taxonomy): domain Eukaryota; kingdom Metazoa; phylum Chordata; class Mammalia; order Artiodactyla; family Bovidae; genus Oryx; species Oryx dammah. Next base: position 39,114,831 of record NW_024070189.1, read on the forward strand.
ACATCACACCACTTATACTGAAGTACTTTTAAGTAAATTACCATGTACACAATATAGCACTAACTGAATCCTGATTTTGTTTGGGTTGCCAAGTACACAGCCATGAGAAGTGAATCACGATTGCTTCTGCTAATTCAATCATGATAAAGGCAGCCTCTTTTTATCAGATACTCTCCAGCTTCTCCTTGTGGTCATAGGTGGCCACATGATGGAGTACCCATCTATGAAATGGAAGGGGAAGTATGCTAACAAAGACTTTCCTCCCTGATAAGAGAGAGACACACATGAGGCAATTTCTCAACATCTTAGCTGACTGTTTCTGTCTTTCTATGTAGTCAGAAGTAAATGTGATGCTTGTAGCTGAGGCAGCCACCTTGTAATCATGAGGCCTCCAGTATGATGGCAGGAAAACTAAAATGCCGAGGATGGCAGAATGGAAAGCCCTAGCTTCTAATGATCTTATTGACTTACCAATCATCCCTGTGACTTCTACCTTTTTTTCTGTGAGAAATAAAGTTAACTATGATTTTAGTTGTTAGTTTTCTATTATTTTCAGCCCCAAATATCCCAACCTACTACATTTGGCCTGAAATAAAGATATAAGGGAGGGATCTTTCCTAAACAACTAATGGCCTAAGGTCTCTCTCACACACACACTCTCCCAACCACAAGGCTAAAGACCTATTCTCAAAAAGTTACTTCAAGTCCATCATTTCAGAGTGATGTGGTCAGTTCCAGTTTCAGTTTTTTCATCTCTAAATTAAGAAGAGTAGCATTTTCCCTAAAAATCCTATGGGCTTTAGGATAAGAATTTTAAGGTAGTTTAAACAAGAGATGATTTAGAACTGGGCTTAAAATCATATACCCTGGAGCTAAACAGCCTGAGTTAAAATCAGTTCTACTATTTGTCAACTGCATGAGGAAATTATTTCTCTGTGTCTTAGTTTTCCCATCTGCAAAATGAGGGTAAAATACTACCTGCTTCAAAAGAATTTGTTAGGCTTTAATGAGTTAACACATGTAAGGCACTTATAACAAAGCAAACAACAAAAGTAAGCATTATACAAGTATTAACTATCTTCATCATAGTTATTACTACTATATCTGAAAAGGCTTTGACAAATATAAGTGCACTATGTATTTATAAGAAGAAGCATAAGAAGATAATAAGACAACTCTGATCACCTCAAGTTAGAAATGAATATTAGTGAAATTAATAGGACTTATAGGGAAAGAAGGAAGAGAAAGAAAGAAAGTAAAGAGAAGGGGGTGAGCAGGGTTGGGAAGTCAGAAGGAAAGGAATAGGAGAGGAGAGAAAATGTATGGCAAGTGAAACTGCACAGAGTGGAAATACAGACTGAGCGACAAGAGCAGAAAGAAACTGCTCATTTTCTTTTCAGCAGACATCACCGTAACTTTGGGAGAACATCATTCAGAATGTACCATTTCCCATAGAGAATAATGTAGCTTACCCACAATTTCATCAGTTGTGCCCAAGTTGCATTAAAAGCATTGAAGTTAGCCCTTCACCTTAGGGCATGGTCATGTGGTGTCATTATTTCCATGACAAACACAATCTTTCCCAGGAAACAGAAAAGGGAAAATAAGGAAAATGTCCATAGTGCAGTGAGAAATTCAGGGTCGCTAAGCATTCCACATTTGTGAGATTGCCCTATGTTTAAGATTCCCACCCTGGTGGCGCCTACGGGGTCCTATTTTTGAACGAAGAACCAAGCATCAGCGTATATAGCATACATGTGGGGTCCAGATGCCTCATTTCCTGGCTCCTGGTACACACTAAATCAGGAACAAGTAAATGCATTGCCAAGTCCAATACTAACTACTTGGCTTCCCTCCTTGCTCAGAAAGACCTGTTCCCCATCTCTATCTATGTTCCCTAGCTGGGATCTTGATCCTGTGATTCCCATGCAACTGCCATCTCTTCCAGTTTCCTCCACCCCTGTGTAAATGCCCCATAAACATTTTTACATTTAAAAAACGTTGTATGTAAAGTGCCAAGCGGAGATTTTAGGGACACACTATATGCTAGCACTTCACAAATATTAGTACCCTTCATCTCCCATCTATAAATTAGGTCTTTCATATCATCTCTATATCAACTTCTCAAGAAGTCAGAGAAGTATAATCTTGAAGGTGAGCTTGCTACAGCTGGGAAAAATCATCTGCAAGTGGATTATAATTTCATAAATCATTAATCACTGTCTTTAAAATAAAATGGGTTGTTAAAGGAAACTACTATTTAACTTAACAGAATCAAATTCAAGAATTCTACTACCAGTTAGCATACTAGCTTTATCAAACACTATCACTCCAAAACAACAACAACAAAACCAGGTAGAGTTAAAAAAACACAAAAACCTCACTTCTCTTTAAAGCTTTTAAAGCCTGTAAAATAAA